>NW_006256342.1:9321709-9405052 GCF_000478725.1 Eutrema salsugineum
TTTTATTTATGGAGTAATGTTTTATTTACATCTCATTTTTGCATGTTATTGAATTATAATTCTTGTTTAATGATGATATGCAAGACAATATGGATATCATTGTGGATATTGGATCGAGCCACACCATTCTAAAAGACAAGAATTACTTCATAAATTTAGTAATCAAAACCGCAAACATTAGCACTATAGCGGGTAGTTCGAGCCTAATAGAGGGCCATGGCCAAGCTAATGTGTTGTTATCAAATGGCACATATCTAGACATCTCTGATGCCTTATACTCACCCAGTTGTAAGAGAAACCTATTGAGTTTCAAAGACATAAGATTGAATGGTTTCCATATCGAAACTCAGGATGAAGGGAACAAAGAGTTTTTAATTATCACTAAAATGATAAATGGCCATAAACAAGTTTTTGAAACTATACCCGCCGTATCTACTGGCATTTACCATGCTAAAGTCAGTATGATTGAGGCTAATGCTGCTATCAAAGCACAGTTTTTAGATTACACTATTTGGCATGATCGCCTGGGTCATCCCGGTGCGAACATGATGCGTAAATTAGTCCAGAATTCTAAAGGGCACAGCCTTAAACCAAATGGTATTTTCCCTCAGCACCTCAAGTGCACAGCTTGCTCACAAGGGAAACTGATTACCCGACCTTCACCAGTCAAAGTGTCTAAAGAGACCTTGAACTTTCTGGAAAGAATCCAAGGAGACATATGTGGACCAATTCACCCACCTTGTGGGACATTCAGATATTTCATGGTCCTCATTGACGCATCGACCCGCTGGTCGCATGTCTGTCTGCTCTCTTCTAGGAACCAGGCTTTTGCTAGATTATTGGCCCAAATCATCAGATTACGAGCCCATTTTCCAGACTTCCCATTAAAGACTATACGTCTTGATAATGCTGGTGAATTCACTTCCCAAGCGTTTAATGAATATTGTATGTCCATGGGGGTAAGTGTTGAACATCCCGTTCCACATGTCCATACACAAAATGGATTAGCTGAATCCTTCATTAAACGAATTCAATGGGTTGCTAGACCATTACTCATGAGGTCACAACTCCCGGTCTCAGCTTGGGGACACGCAGTCTTACATGCCGCTGAACTAATACGTATACGACCATCTAGTGAGCACAAATATTCACCATCCCAATTGCTAACGGGTCATGAGCCAGACGTCTCCCATATTAAAACATTTGGGTGTTCAGTCTATGTACCCATTGCACCACCACAGAGGACTAAAATGGGACCTCAAAGGAGGATGGGAATATATGTTGGTTTTGATTCTCCCACCATCATAAAATATCTCGAGCCAACTACAGGAGATCTGTTTAAAGCCAGATATGCAGATTGCCGATTTGATGAATCGGTATATCCTAGATTAGGTGGTGAGACAGACAAGCTGGTAAAAGAACTTTCATGGAATCAAACATCCACACAATGGCAAGATCCTCGGACTCTAGAATGTGATTCAGAGGTCCAAAGAATTATACATTTACAAAAGCTAGCTAATCAATTGCCAGATTCCTTTGCTGACCCGAACAAAGTTACCAAATCGTACATACCAGCTTGTAATGCACCAGTACGAATAGATGTCCCCTCAGGGAAAAGTCAAGTTGCTACAGAGTCTGACGCACGTAAGAAACGTGGCAGACCACCAGGTTCCAAAGATAAGAATCCCTGGAAATCAAAGAAAGGTGCAATGATTGAAACCGGGATTCAAGAGAACACGGATACAGCCTCAGCTGATACTTACCCTATCGAACCATCTCAAGAGGTTTGGGACGCCAAAACTCAAGGTTCTGAAGGGATTGATAATAATGAGATCTCAATCAATTATATCATATTCGGTTCTCTATGGAACAGAAAAGATGTCGACATCAATGAAACTTTTGCATACAAGGTAGCACTTGAGATTGCGCACACGCAAGAGGATCTAGAACCCACGTCTATAATTGAGTGCACTCGTAGATCAGATTGGCTGAAATGGAAAGAAGCCATAAACATGGAGTTGAATAGTTTAAAGAAACGGAATGTGTTTGGTCCGATCTTAAGGACACCATTCGATGTTAAACCAGTGGGAAACAAATGGGTCTTTGTGCGTAAAAGAAACGAACTCGGCGAAGTCGTTAGATACAAGGCACGCCTTGTAGCACAAGGATTCTCATAGAGACCCGGAATCGATTATGAGGAGACTTATTCTCCAGTGGTGGATGCAACTACATTTCGATTCCTCATAAGTCTGGCCATAAGAGAAAACTTAGATTTGCGGTTAATGGATGTTGTAACCGCATATCTTTATGGACCACTGGACAGTGAAATCTATATGAGATTACCAGATGGTATTGAGCTCAAAGATAAGCATGCATCTCGTGATAAACACTGCATTAGGCTGAACAAATCCTTATATGGACTGAAACAAAGCGGACGTATGTGGTATAACCGGTTAAGCGAATATCTCATCAGAGAAGGCTACGAAAACGATCCGATCAGTCCATACATCTTCATCAGAAAATATCAAAACAAAGGATTTGTAATCATAGCAGTATACGTGGATGACTTGAACATCCTCGGAACATCTGGTGAAATCGCCCAAACAGTTGAATGCTTAAAAGCAGAGTTTGAAATGAAAGACCTAGGCAAAAATAAATTCTGTTTGGGATTACAACTTGAGTACGTCAATGACGGAATCCTTGTGCATCAATTGGCATACACTGAAAAGGTACTCAAGAGATTCAATATGGAGCAGGCCCACCCATTGACCAGCCCAATGGTTGTGAGAAGCCTTGGATTGGATAGTGATCCATTCGGTCCAAAGAAGGACGATGAAGAAATCCTCGGTCCTGAAATTCCATACCTCAGTGCCATAGGAGCATTAATGTACTTGGCTAGTCACACTAGACCAGACATCTGCTTTGCCGTGAGCCTCTTAGCTCGCTTTAGTTCGTGTCCAACTCAAAGGCACTGGAACGGTATTAAGCACATCCTTAGATACCTTCAAGGTACTAAGGACTTGGGATTATTTTATTCTAACCATAACAAGGATGGTCTAGTTGGTTTTGCTGATGCAGGATATTTGTCAGATCCGCACTGTGCCCGGTCTCAAACCGGTTATGTTTTCACGCATGGAGGAACAGCCATATCTTGGAGATCCATGAAGCAGACTATTGCCGCTACCTCATCCAACCATGCGGAAATCTTGGCCATCCACGAAGCTAGTAGAGAGTGTGTTTGGTTGCGGTCCATGACTCAGCATATCCGATCAGATTGTGGTATGGACGAAGATAAGGAGCCTACGGTGATGTATGAAGACAATGCAGCTTGTATCGCTCAACTCAAGGACGGCTACATCAAAGGTGACTGGACGAAGCATATTCTGCCCAAATTCTTCTTCACTCATGAGCTGCAGAAGGATGGTCAGGTCAAAGTTCAGCAAGTCCGATCAAGCGAAAATTCAGCCGATCTATTCACTAAATCATTACCGACTTCTACACTCCGGAAGCTCATTCATCAGATAGGAATGCGTAGACTTAGAGATCTACAGTGATGCCTAAACCAGGGGGAGTAATGCGTGTTGTACTCTTTTTCCTTCACCATGGTTTTCCCACTGGGTTTTCCTGGTAAGGTTTTAATGAGGCAACGTTCCCCAGCGCATTATAGAGATCCCGGTTTTGTGACAGGCACGGTTACCTTGTCCAAGGGGGAGTGTTATAAACAAATGGACTTCTAGTAACCGGCCCATTAACCATCAGGTTAACGTCTCATGGCCCATTAGGGTTTCTGATACATTAGTTATGTAATATATATATACACTGCTTATGGAAATAATAAGATCAGAGTTTTTTTCTTAATATAAATCTATTATATTAAAACAGAAGCACATTTAGTACTTGCTTCCAAACACTCCTAATTTTTTTTAAGTGTTTAAAAATAATTTTAATAATTATTTATATTTAATTTCGAAAATTAGTTATGAATTTAAATATTTTTTGAGTTCCTTAAATATAGGTAATTTAGATTTGATTTGATTTGATTAAAAATATTAAATCAGATATTAATTTAGATTTGATTTAAAGATTCTAATTTAAATAATTTTTATACTATTAAACATTTTTATCAAAAATATCTAGAATTTTTGAAAAAAAACTAATTCATATATGAAAAATAATGGTCATATTTGAAATATAAAATATTTATAATAATGTAAATGATATGATATTTATGTTGCTTATATACTATATTTACGATTATGATTTATTTACAAATTAATAATAAAATAATAGGTCAAATTCAAATGTATAATTTAAATATTAAAAATATATTTTTAAAAATTTATAGAACTAAAAATATATATAAAAACCGGGTTAAAAATATTTTGGTAACTAAAATCACTAATTTTGAATTATACATGTATATCGAAAATATATTTTTCATACAAAATAAAAACATAAAAAATTAAAAATTATTGCATACAATATAATGTGGTTTGAAAAACCAGTTGTAAACTCCCTTCGTTGATTAAATTTTAGAAAACTATAATGCTAAATAATACTATTAATACATCTCAAACTTTTAACAAATATTTATATTATACGGTAATATGAACGAAAAAGTTAGAATTATGTTTTATAATAGTTCATTTTGAATTAATATTAGCGAACGGATTAAAATTATATTTTTATAATCATAATTAATTTTAATACTATAAAAATATATCTAAACACAAAAATCAATATTTTCACTTATTAAAAAATATATTTATAAAAATAATTATATTTAAACTCAAAAACACAAATTATATTACAAAATTCGTTAAACAATAAAAAATATTCCTGTGCGGATGCACGGGGTTAGAATCTAGTGTCTACTTAAATCAGTCTACTGTTATTAGAAATATCTTAAGTACTAAAGGGGAGGGGGTGTACTCAATTTAGCATTTAGAATGATTTATATTAAAATTACGTACAAATCCTATGTTATTTAAATATGAATTTTAAAAAATCTTTTAAAATCAACTGTTATTGAACTATTGATTTGTAAATGAATATTCAAATCTACTGTTATTGAAAATATTTTAAGTGGTGAATTTTAAGGAAATTTTAGTGATTTATATGTTTTGGTAGAGTTTCTTAGTTAAAAAAAAAAAAATCCAAATCTCATGTTTTAGGTGAGATTTGATAGAATTTCATAAGAAACTCCACCAAAACATATTCAAATCAATAAAAAATCTTTAAAATCTATAACTTAAAATATTTTTAATAAAATATTTTTAATAACACTAGATTTGAAAATTATTTACAAATCATTAGTTCAATAACAGTAGATTTTAAAAAACTTTTAAAAATTTTTGTTTGAATAAAATAAGATTTCTAATTTTAATATAAATAATTCCAAATGTTTGATTGAATAAACCCCTATATCTTCAAGAAAATAGTATTGCAACCATTTTCAAGTGAGTAACCTTTTGGAAAGACAGATATCTACTAGTTTCGTTTTCTCCTTCAAGATTATCTCAGTTCAGAACTCCCTCCGTTTCATATTAAACAAAAGCAAAATTGTTTCATTTCAAATATATAAATCTTTAAGGCAAAACATATTAGTTGTCTTCCTTAATTGTCCTTATAAATGATTAATTACTTGATTATTCTTATATCATTGATTTTTTTTTTTTTGGGGGGGGGAGGTTCGAACTATCATTGCTATATATATATATATTTTTTTTTTTTTTAGAACAGCCGAACTATCATTGGTATAAGATAAGAATTATGCTTGGTATTTTTTTCAAGTTTTCTAAATTTGTGCGCTCTATTATGTCTAAAGACTCTAAACATCACGTAAAGTAAAACAAGATGATTTTACCCCAAAAAAAAAAAAAAAAAAAAAGTAAAACAAGATGACGTATTCGGAAAAATGCATTCCAATATTACCGATCAGAGTCCATGCGGCTTTTACAAATCAAACACATATAGAGCCATATGTATTTTCTGTTTCCTTACACTAGTTATACTTGAGACCATCGTTTATAAACATCGCAATGTTCCAAGATGTTCTTCTCTGGGCATCCGCTGCTCTCGCCAGCCACCATAAAACTCGTGGGAGAGTGTAACACAAGGCTGAAGACTGCGCGGACTCGGGACTATCTCCGAGAGTCAAGAAGATCCAGCTAATCAAGAAGATCACAGGCCTTCCTCAACATATCTCCCCGTGAGAGACGCTTCTCAGAGTCCATGTTGACAATCTGGTTCCGCGATTTTCAGCAACGTATATCACTAACATCCTCCTTTGTTTCTTATCAATTTCTAACAATCTTTTTTTAGTTGTTTCTGAGATCTGAAACGTGAAAACAATCATAGAGAATAAAATTGAATAAATGCTAAACCTTAACACATGACTAGGTGCAGAGCCTATGTGTGCACACACTCGATATGTCAATCAATCCTCTGATCTTGAAAGCTTATAGATAATTGGCATATTTATAATAACAAAGCACAATAAACTCTAAACTCAAATTTATTATGGGTTTCCAATCCTTGAATAAGTGCCTTAATACGCAAATTGATATACATGTTCAAACTTGTACAGATCGACCGGAAATCTCATGTCTGGCAATTGCAAAACATTCAGATGCGCTTAGCCCTAAGACACAACATTCTCTTGACCCCTTGCCAGAACAATTTAACACATAAAAATATCATCGTACAAATTTAATGCATGCTTAACGTAAGATCAAAAGTAAACTTACCTGATAGGCGACAATGCAGACCCAGAGGTAACATGTGGATACGAAAAATCATGTCTTTAAAGGTAAATGCCTCCTGCTATGTTCGCGAAAGCATGTGAATATTTCAGAGATAAACACTCAGTGCCTGAAATGCATGACTCCGTTTGCATCCAGGCTTGGAGTGTAGCTACGAAGTACTCACATGCTTTCACAAACAAGCCAGGAGTGATTAAAACATATCTTCTCCATCCAGAAATCTCATCATGCAAAATACTTTCTCTTGAGTTCTTTAATGTTGTCGCAGACTTGTGGTATTTGCATCTTAAAAACCAACAACAAATGACAAATCCCAGAACTCGCAAACAAACATTTTCACCAATAAAAATGATTCTGATTTCAGAAACATAAAAGCTGGGTAACAGAAATTCATATTAATGGGAAAAGGACGAGCAAACAATGGCATTATTATTTAGTAAAAGAAAGAAGCACTAATGAGCAATTGAGCATTAACTTTCCATATAGTTCACTACTTAAAACTGGAAAACAGGTAAATCCTAAAGAGGCCAATACTATTAAATCTACAACAAAGCAATAGTTTGTAGAAGAGCTTGATAACTAGAAGAGGAAATCTAACTCTAAAGTTTACGGCATTCTCTAATACTATAATAGGAAAACTATGATTCAATTCTGAGTAATAGAGCATGCATCTACACATGAAGCTCTCTTGTACAACTCTTGTGTGACTCAATCTTTAGAAAGAGCACATCTTCGAGATGTAAGGATGCAGCTCACAACCGATATAATAAATTACAACCAGCCCAAGATAGCATAAAGTAAATGATTTACCATTATTGAAGATTCATAGTGTACGTAGCCCAAAGATGTTCGACAAACTTCATTAATCTTGTCAGTTGAACACTGCTTTCAAAAACAATACTGTTTGTAATGCACGGGCTTAGCCACAACATATCTTGCAAATCCTAAAAAGAACTCATCACGTAAAATTATCATCCAGACACTATTACGGAATTCTCAATGTGATTTCACCGGGTAAGATCAAAGGCAAGCTAACTGAGAGAGTACAGGATACAGAGCAGTCTCAGAGGTACCATGTCAAAAATAAGAAAATCACAAGTGTTTCAGTAAAAAAAAAGTCCTCCTGATGTGTTCTCAAAAGCTTGTGAATTCTCTAAAGCTAGCCATAAGTATAGAACATACTCATCTCACCAACAGTTTAGGGATCTAAGAAGTAATAATAATCCAAGGCTCAAGTATACACACTTACACAGACAACAAGGATCAAATGGAAGCATTTACGTCCGATGTAAACTGGACAATAACACAAAGCTTCACTTATCAGGGTTAGGCCAAACCAAGCCAGCAAAGACCGTTAAGATTTACTACGAACGCTAGCTTCTGTGTGAGGTTGCTTCTAAGTTTTATAACGCATTAGTTTGTTCATTTCATATCCAATGTGGAGTTCTTATCACATCCACATTACGTTATGAGAACCATAGAGGTTGCACTGAGGCAGGAGATTCTATGTTAGAGATAGAACTACGTTTAAGCAATAATTATCATTTAGAGCAGGTGTTAATGATCATTAAATTTCCAGTAAACTCACTACTTAAAGAAGGAAAGAATTTTTCTTTTGAGATCAGATATTAAGTCCAAGACAAAGCTATAACTCGTGAAAGCCGCACATTTCGTAGAAGAACATGCAAACGAAAAGTGAATACTATAATAGGAAAACGAATCTAACTCTACGTAGTGGAGCATCCACTAGCAAAACCTTCCAAGTTCCAAATGTGAAATTAAGTTCAGGAGACCATAAAGATGATAACATCGTGGGTACAGTCAAAATGAAACACGGTAAGTTCAGGAGACCATAATTCCGATGCATATAGGTAAAAAGAGTTACTCATGTAGGGTAAACATAGTTGTTAGAATCCTGCACTAAAGCAAGAGCAACAAAATGCACACAAGATTCTTCTTTTTGGTTTTACCTTTTACTTGAATCTACAGGGAAATTCTCAGCAAAGACTCTCCTAATCTGAGGCAGTGGTGATATGCAATCCGTACCATAGAAAAAACGTTTTCTAAACTAAAAGATGGTCAAACTGTCATTTAATTTACTCTCATTGAACAAGGTTGTTAAGGCATGACATTTACTTTCTCGTATCCAAATAGTATACTGATTTCAAAAACAGGCGATATCTTGGTAATGTTACCAGTTAATACTACTTTAGTAACCAAATTCAACTAACAGAGAAAAGCTACTCTAAATGAAAGGCAAACAAGGCTGACAACTCGATCTTGTTAGTCTTGACGATTCATAACACATGCACATTCTATGAGTTAGAATATGTTTGTCATACAGTAGGAAGTAACTAGTGGCAACTTCTATTCACAAACTCGTCAAGAAATAGTTTTCTGCAGAGAAACCACAATTAAACTCAAAACTACAACTCATACTACCAAAAAGCCAAGAAATTTAATAAGTGATTGAAATAAAGTTGCAAAGATTTGAATAAAGTAAAAAGCTTTCACATTTTGTTGAATCTAAAAATCCATTTTCAGGTTCTCTCCTGCTTTATCCAAAAGATATATAAACAACATATCCGAAGAATTAACATCTCAAGAGTATAGAAAGAAACGAGAAGCAAACATTTTTCTTCATTCTCCTTTCATATCCAACCCTAATTATATTCCTATAATCGTATCAACCATTATTTAACATCGTTTCCATCCTTATTCCTATTGCAAATACGTTTCTTCATTCAATTACCCAGAAAAAAAAGAAAAAAAATTGACGATATTTATAAGGTATCAGATCTGTACAAACCGCTAATTATTATTACCCTTTTGGGACCTTTTGTTCTTCGCAGATCAGCGAGTGAGAAGAAGCATCCTCTCTTGATCGGTGAGTGAGTGACGGAAATGGCAACGGTGGCCGTAAGG
This sequence comes from Eutrema salsugineum, assembly GCF_000478725.1. NCBI lineage: Eukaryota > Viridiplantae > Streptophyta > Magnoliopsida > Brassicales > Brassicaceae > Eutrema > Eutrema salsugineum. Next base: position 9,331,399 of record NW_006256342.1, read on the forward strand.
ACACGTGGCTCCGGTGACGATCATCCTGCAGACCTCGGTTTTGTAGCGTGGATGCCTTATCACCGGACGGAGCTCGTCGATCCCGTGAGCGAATTGACAGTTATCGCCGTAAGGACAAGCTCCGGTCTCTTGCCATTTGTTGCATAGCTCCGTCTTCATCATCCCTTGACGATAAACCTCAAGCTCCAATGCATCTCTCTCTCCTTTTGTTGGTACACACACTTTCTGCGATACCTTCACATAGAGATTTAAGAGGCTTTTTATAAATAAAACCAAAAAGTCGAAATTGGCTGAAATTGCAATTATAGGGAAGTTCGATGCTGAAAGTGAAAAAATATAATAATAATACTAATAAATACCGATTCGGAGCCGAGTTGACTCGTGAAGCTGAACTGACTCGCTTGACGATCCGAACCGCCACATCCTCCATGGCTTCCCTGGTTAATCATCTTGAGATATCCCGGCGAGCGGACGGAGATGCTCTTAGGCAACGAGTTTCTCTCCGGATTGGTCTTCCTCACGGGACGATGATGCTTATTATCCCCAGCCTGGCTACCGAAATCGGAGATCTGACGACGGTTTAGGTTACGGTTATGGTTATTTCCGACCGGCGGAGAGACGGAGGAGGAAGATGAAGTAGAGATGTGAATAAGCTTGAGGAGATCGACGTTTTCCTGGCGGAGACCGTCGTTTTCGCGGCGGAGCGACTCGAGTTCCGTCATGAGGGACTGAAGACGGGAGAGGCAAAGATCGTAATGCTCGTTGAGCTCGTCGTACTCGAGGATGAGCCGCGCTTGGCGGAGACGGTGCTCCGTGGTGGTGTCGACGCGAGGTGGAGGAGATGAGGAGGACGGAGGTGACGGAGAGAGGGATAAAGAGCTCGGGAACTGAGATTCCGGCGAGAAAATCGAGTTGTAAAGCGACGCGAAGCTTGCGGCGAATTCTTCCTGGTGTTGTTTGTTGTTGTTGTTGTTGTTGTTGTTGTTGCTATTGTCAGATTGCGGTGATAACGGAGGCGGCGGCGAGTTTAGCGCCGTCACGCATGCCAGATCCGTTACTGTAGACGCGACTTTCTCCATTTTTGCGATCTCGGAAAAATGCTTCCTGGAGAAGATTTGTTTCAGAAATTTGATAAATCAAATCCAGAAGAGAGAACGAACCGAAGCAAATTTCTGATCAAACTATGAAATTAAAGCGTTCGAAACTCGATTGAAACACATATATGCCGATAGATCCACAAAATCTTCAGAGAAATCAAACTAAGAAGCTAAAGAATGGATAATCTCGATGAAATCTCGTATAATTACGCTTTGGTTTGATCGGAGAAGACAAATGAAGTAAATAACAAAACAGAACGAGAAAAAAACTAGAGAGAAGGAGAAAAAGTGAGAGAGAGAGTACCTGAATATCGCTGAAGTTTTGAGGAGCGAAGAGAAAGAGCGGTGAAAAAAAAGATGAAGAATGATTTATATATATACAAACTGTCAAATACAGAACCAGAGAAGTGAGAAAGAAGAAGAATTATAGATCATATGCGGGAGAGACCACGATAAGCTTATTCCATTGCTTAATCTACACCGTACGATGAGACGATATAAGGATCTGCTTGTATATAATTGGTTAGCGAATGGTTAAGTAAAGCACAGAAGAGTATTCTACCTACTTCACTTTCCCGCCTACTCCAGAACCGTTAGAGATGTCTGTAACCGAATATTTTTTTTTTTAATTAATAGAAAAACGTTGATAACTTCAACAACAAAATTTGTGTTTGCAAATCGCATACACAAGTCACAAACAGTGAGAAATTTTATTATTATATTCGTTTTGGTGTACAATTTTTAAACGTAAGATTGTAACAATATTAACCATAAAATGTTAGCTACTTGTATATCGGTCTATAATTATAGACTATGACTTTAGAATTTAAAAATGTGACCTATATGTTTGATTGGGAAGGACTGTGATTTTAGATTTTAATTTTACACTGTAACTATTAAAATTTTGGTGGTAAAAGAAATGGTTGCGACAAAAAAAATAAAAGCCACAAATTTGGGCTTTTAAAAAAAAAGTGTCGATCATGTGAAAAATAGAGAGAGAAGGCTGTGAAAAAATTTAGGAGCAGTTTTATAACTTTAAAAACTTTTAAACCAATAAACTCTGATTGGTTGATTAATGGTTTTTAGGACTTTAATTTTTTCTAAAGCCTCTACAATTTTAAAAGTTTTTTTACTAATCAGAGTATATATAATCACCAGTATGAATAAAATTTCTGGTCACTACAAATTTTGCATTGACAATAGTAGCTTCGGTATCAGGCTCGATTATACACAAAACTAGTTTAAAATTTTACTAATACTTGTTTTGATAAATATGATGTTTAATTTAGCTAAAAACTACGGAGATTAAAAAGGTATAGTATTGCTTTAAAAGAAAAGCATCATTTAATTGCAAATAAAACTCAAAAATAGTACAAGATTAATAGCCAGTTTGATGATTGTCTTGGACCTCTCGGTCAATTTGGAGCTCATAATAGTGAATTGCAATTGATACTTGCCCTTAGAAGTTTTTTTTATATATATATGAGTTAAAGCTCGCACAATCAAAATTTATTAAAAAATTAAGAAAAAATTGACATGTCAAAGATTTATCACAAGAATACAAAATTAGAGGATGTTTTTATTGCTAGAAAAGTATTAAGTATATATCCTTAGGATTGCCAAAGATACATTATGAATGATATTCATTGACTATTATATAAGTTTTATAAACCGCCTAGCCGAAAATCTCGGAAAAATTCTTAGAAAATTTCCTAATCTCTTTACGTGATCGCTGCCTTAGACTTTTACCTAGCCGAGGATATCTCACTTGCTTTGATGGGCTTCGCATCTTCTCAGTTCATTGGCTCGGCCCACGCGATTTTATTGGGCCTGGACTCGGTCCAATCCTCCTCTTAGTGCGACTCGGCCCAATTCCTCTCTTGGCGCAGCTCGGCCCAATTCCTCTCTCGACACAGCTCGGCCCAACTTCCGCTTGATGTAGCTCGGCCGAACCGAGCCATAGCCTGGACAGAATCCTTTGTTGGGCTCGGTTCGCTTAAAATAAGGCTTGGTGAAGCCTATTTCTGATACTTAGTCGATTTTCGAGAGTTAAGCTCGAAGAAATGGAATCCGACCCCAACATTATATATATATATATATTTTTTTTTAATATTGTGAAATTAAAAATAAAATATAAGTTTCAAAAATAAATTTGAAAAAAAAACCAAATCTCTAAAACAACTTATGAAACGGGTGAAATATAAAAAAAACTTCACTTTGATGAAGTTTTCCTTGTCACTAAAGTGATTTGTAGTTCAAATAATAAAGAAATATGAAATATTTTGTAGGAAAAAACAGAGAAAAGGATTAATAATCGGAAATTCATTTTTAATGTTTGGTTGAACCAATGATGAATAAGAGAATAGTTAATTAACTGATGAATAAAAATAATCATAAATTAGATGTTTTTGTTTAGTTTCACGTTGCAAAAACGACCGTAGTAAGGTAAGGAATAGTTTGCTTCAAGAGCACAGCTTTAACTAACTTATATGGTCCCTCTTCTTCCTATGTGTATATACTTCAATCAAAATCTTTCGTTGTTGCTAACTAACTTGAAGATGTTTCCTTCCTTCTAACCCAACAACCTTGTCGAATTTACTTTCGTACCCTTTTCTCTTCAATATTATTATTATTATTTATTTTTTGATAAAGCTCTTCAATATTATTTAGCCGTTTCTTATATTAACTAATTATCACTATAAAGTTTCTTTCTCGATGTCGTTATTGCATCTGTTAATTATAAATTTTGAAGGAGTTTTGTTCCCTTTAAATTCAAAGTACCGGTTCACAAGTGTTTTTGGTAAAGTCAGTTCAGAAGTTTATGAAAAGAAAACAGTTGAAAACGTTTAACTAGGTTTTCCTCACTTGTATAAATTTTTTTTTTCTAGAAACTAATAGACTACCAACTACACATGGATTTGAATCAATAGGCAATAGCCAATTACAAAATTGGAAATGATATTATTAAATTTAGCATTATTAAGAGTAGATTTTTAAACACTAGAAAAATACAAACTATTCATCACGTACAAAGAAGGTGTAATATACTAAGTTATAGTTTATCTCTTGCGTCTTGAGTCTTGACCGTAAAATCCATTGAACTGATCAAAGAATTTGATCTCATGGTCTCTCATTTTTTTTCATCTAATGAATGGACTGAGCAAACTTAAATGGGCCACTTAAGCTAGTTTTAAGCCCAATACATCCGTAAATAACTATCCACACTCCCACAGGTGTATTATACGTACTACGTAGATCTATAATTATTCTCAATCTTATCTGGTTTTCTCACTCATATAAATTCACAATCATAAAACCATGAGATCAGATAACCTCTGGACGCGGAAACCAGAAATCAAAACCGGGAAATCCGAGTTTCCGGTTATCAGATTCCTCCGTGGGCACATCGAGAAAATCAAGGACCAAACCGGAGGTCCCGGAATCGGCGGCGGTTTAGGTTGCGGAGCTGGAATCGGCTTCGGCTTCACCGGCGGGCTCGGGTTAGTCGCTTCTGAAGGGATTAACCATTCTAATGTGGTGTTTGGCATCGGAATGGGTTGCGGTATCGGGTTCGGGTTCGGGTACGGGTTTGGAGTTGGCGGCGGATTCAATTTCGACGACATTGGTGATAAATTGACCTATGGGAAAAGCTCCGGTTAATAATCCCGGTCGGGTAATTGGATTTTTAATGGATTATTGAGACATTTTGTGTTAATTATTCATTTTCAATCAAAATACTCTTCCTTTTTGTCTTTATTAGTTCTTTAATTGCTTGAACGTTCTTACAAAACTCAACAAATCATGAAAGATAAACGTAAATGTAGTATATTACATAAATGTATAATTTACTTATTTTAAATCGAAGATACGAGCTTCTCGAAGCTCTCGAAAACATTTCTCATTATTGGTCTTTTATCTGGGCTCTTCTGTACACAAGCTAAACCGATTTTGATCACTTGAACCATACTTTCTTCCATATCTCTGTCTCGAGCTAAAACCGGGTCTAGAACATACCAAACCGGTTTATTTTTCTCGCTAGCCGATTCAACCCACATAACCAAATCCGTCTCTGAACTTTTCGTCTGCATAACCGGGGATTTTCCGGTTACCAATTCGAGTACCACTAAACCGAATGAATACACGTCCCATTTCTGAGACGGTTTAGTCATCTTGGAAGCTTCAGGAGCTTGGTAATATGATTCTCTTGAGACGATTGGTGAGCTTGCTGTCTCCATAGGAGAGATTTGATCTGGTCTGATCTCTGAAGAAGACATGTCGACGATACGTCCCAGACCAAAACCCGAAATCTTCGGTTCAAGATTCGGTCCGAGAAGTATGTTGCTGGAGTTTATATGTCCATGGACGTATCTTTTGGGACTAAACTCGTGAATATAAGTCAACCCTTTTGAGATTCCTCTCAATATTCTTAACCGGACTGGCCAAGATAGTTGCTTGCAGGACAAGCTACCAGCTCTACCTGTTATAAAGTGAAAACGCTCATCAATGTATGAAACAAACTTGAATAAAGTTCCTAACTTTATGAATATGGTCTTAATTCGTAACATTCGTTAATTTACCTTGAATTGCTGAACCAAGGTCACCATTTGGTATATAATCATAGATTAGGAGCTTCTCTTCTGGAGACCAGCAACAAGCTTGGAGATTCAAGACATTTTGGTGCTTGATTTTCGCCATTGCTTCGACATCAGCAAGAAACTCTTTGAGTCTTAACCAACCTTTATCTTCCAATCTTCTAACGGCTAACATTAACCCGTTCTCAAGAACAACTTTGTAGACAAGCCCGATCCTGCTCTTCCCTAGAAGAAAAGCTGAGGCTTTTAGAAGCTGGTCGAGGTTAAATTGGATTTCCGGATCCATTGGCATGAAAACCTGTTGAGTTTTGTTCCCATCTTGCGTTTCGGGGTCCGAGTTACCTGTCTTGAAACAGAGAAACTCCTGCTTTGTCTTCTTCTCTAAATGACATGCTTGGTTGTTTTGATCTTTGTGTGCACGTCGGAGATAGTAGATGAATAATAAAGCAAGAAAAAAGATTCCAACGACTGTGCCTCCAGTGGCTATAAGGATGATGCAAAAACTAGAACGGTGTTTGGTTTTTCTTGAATATAGTTGAGAAGGAACTATACGTGTGTTTCTTGTGGTGCAAGAAACCTTAATGGGTAATCCACAAAGGAAAGGATTCCCTTGGAAAGCATTTGGACCAGCATTCAACAAAACGTTGGATTTTGGTATCGGGCCGCTTAGATTGTTGTAAGAAAGATCGACATAAAGAAGCTCTGGGAGATCTCCAAGACTTGTTGGAATCATACCTGAGAAGAAGTTATGAGAAAGATCAAGAGTACCTTTTAAATCTCTCAGACTTCCTATATCTTCGGGGATCGATCCAGTCAAGCGGTTTAAAGAAAGATTCATCGTCCGAAGATGAACCAAGTTCGAACCAAACCCGGTTGGAAGATCACCAGAGAAACCATTGTTGCTAAGAACGAGTGTTTTCAGCTTCTTGCATCGAGTTAGCGAAAAAGGGATCGAACCGTTGAGAGAATTCTCCGAAAGATCCAAAGCCATTAGGCTCTTCAATGTCCCTATCTCTTTTGGAACTAACCCGGAAAACGAATTCCGAGAAAGTACCAAGCTTTGAAGCCCTTTTGGTCCAAAGAGTTCCACAGGCAACTTCCCTTGAAGTTCATTGTCTCTGAGGTTAATATGACGAAGGGACAAGAGGGTTCCAATGGAGGGATTAAGCGAACCCGAAAGGCGTTTGTTTGGGAGACGGATCGAGACAACTCTCAGATCATCATTACATGTAATACCTTGCCAAAAACACGGGTTTGAATCTGAGGAGTTCCAATTGGTAAAAACAGAATCTTTCTGGTTTTGAAAGGATTGCTTAAAGGAGAGAAGAGCAAGACCTTGATCGTTTAGAGAAGTAGATATGGCAAAGAAATGGGTAAGAACGAAGAAGAGGATTGGAAATAATTGAGCCATCTCCAAAGAGAAACAATTCTGATTTGAGTAAAGTTTGGCTTCTAAACATCTAAAATATGAAGAAGTGGCAAGCTTTAATCAATAGTGTTGCTAGTTCCTGGACTGGCCTAGTTTTTCCAAGTCAACAGTTGTAACTTATTTTCAATTCTAAAATTTAAAGATTTTTGTTTTCTTGTTGAAGAAAGTTACATATTAGTCGTGCATCAAAGAAAAAGATATAAAATAGAATTTCAGAGAATTGTATTGAAATGGATGGAATTAGCGGCGATTGAGGCGATGATTGGAACAGTAGGGGCACGTAATGTAATGAGGAACAGCTTTCTAGTTTCTAGTTGTTTAGTGGTGGGGAAGTGTGTTGACACTTTGCTTCCTGGTCCTAAAGTCAATTGTCCACCAGAGAAAAATAGGTGCATTTAAATGCGTTTTACCAACTTCATACTTTTTGTTTTTACCATCACGTACTTGTTTAGAGAGACAGAATAACAAAAAAAGTTATTCGTAACACTATTTATATTATCGACAAAGAAGCTGCAGCAAAGAAGCCTCATGTTTTGAGGCGGAGAAGGAAACGAGCTCGCTTGAGCAGAACATACAAGTAACCTTAAAATATTATTTTATTATTTTTTCAATAGACTAATAAAACCAACATCGTGAGACTTCATGACCCAAAAACTCATAAAACTAATTAAAAAACAAACGTCATGGTTAAATTAAAACTACTTAACTAAATAAATATTAAAAAATCTCTAAGATACTTGAAAAAAATAAAAAAAAATAAATTAGCTAAATAATACGCTGTAAATAGAATCTGCTAGAGCTACTAACCCAACAAAGTCCAATTAGATCGTTTGTTTGGAAACCATTAGTTTTGACGAGTGCAGGCCATCCTGCGCTAAGCATATAACTTCTATTGGACTTCCTTTTTAAGGTTACAATGTATTCTTCTTCGTAAATAAGAACTTTCACTTTAACACCGTTTCCCAAATTCTGGATTATATCACCTGCCATCTCTGGAATTATAAAATTTTCAAAATCCTGTCTCGGTAAATTAAGCTTACCTTGTTGGGAAACATCAGTGTCACTTAACGTCTTCTTTATGACCCGTGGATCATATGGAGTTAAATCTAATTCTAGGTTGAGTTCTTGATCTTGAGCCATAGTTTCTAACTTGTAAACACTATGAATTTTTTTTTTTTTAAATGTGAAAGATGAAAGTAAGATTGAAAAATAAAAAAAGCTCATCGCTATGTTCATATATATAGTTTTTTGATCAAAACAATTTTCCCTTTTTTTGTTTGTTTAAAAAAGCATTTTTCCTTACTGCATTTTTCTATTACATTAAAGATTCTTAATATGCTGACAAACTTTTAAGAAGTTTTCATTTTTTTTTCTTCTGTTACTCTATAAGTATTTTGTCGAAATTTACAATTCTTTTTTTTTATTAGAAAGTTAAGTTTATATGTACAAAAATCATTTGGGATATTTTACGAGTTTTACATTTTCTAGTTGTGATCACTGATTTTTTTTCCTTTTTAACAATTCTAATATATATATATATATATGTATAAGAAAGAAAGTTTACATTTAAATATTTGAAATTATTCTTATATCACGTCTAAAAATGCTTTGTACGATTCTTGTGGAAGTTTTACATTTCCTTTACGAAGGTTTTTCAAAAATTAACGCTTAAATAATTTCTCATAAGATCGGGTAACACATATCATAATAGGCTAGATGTTCACTTCTTCTTTTTTTTTTTTTTTGATGTTCACTTATTTTGTTGCTCTTCGTTGTGGAATTTGTTTAAGATTGATGATGATTTAATTTATAGTCTTTGATGGTTTAGGGTTCGTGATTTGTGGTTTCCAAAAGTTATGTGGAAATGGCTTTCTGCAAAAATCTCGGTGGTCTACTGAGACAATGGGTTGTTTCTCAGACCAGAAATGTTCCGGTTTAATTTATGCTTGGTTCTCTCTGGTACATGTCTACCAAGCTTTTCTCGGAGGTAAATAAGTCTTGTTCAAAAATGAATCTTTGAGAAATAGCTAATTGGCTACTTAGCGTTGACCACCTTTCTCTCACTCTCTTTTGTATGCATTTCCTCTTGATCTCTTTGATGCTAATGTGGGCTATCATCCATTGGACATTGCCACGAAGGCTGAATTCAAGTTCATACCGGAAGGGGTTTACAAGCAGATTTTGAAAGCTAGTGGCCTCAAGGGTAAGAGATTGGGGATTGTAATGAAGCATTAATTCTGATTCCGATCATGCTCATCTTGATCATCACATCGACATTGATGTCAAATTTCGTTATTATCTTGATTCGACCTATTTAGTAAACCGTATATCTGCGACGAAAAAAAAGAAAAAAAAAAGTAAACCATATATCTGATTATAGCTCTGTTTTCCTTGGATGGAGACGAGAAGGCCTGACCGTCATTGACAATCTATCGATACCAAACATGGAAGTCACTAGGGTTAGGACTGAGTTCAAGATGTCACTCAACACATATCTTACAGATCTTGTGGAATCACCAGTCCGGTCCTTAAGCAGATGCAATTGCCTTCTACAAGGAACTCGAGGCACGTACTTACAAAGTTTTGAAAACGAATTCGCCTTTTCGAGATCTGAAGAAATGTGATCATTGAACTGAAAAACAAAAAAAAGTACTCAGGAAAAGGTAGAAGAAACAGAGGTAAAGGTGAAAGATTGGGTACATGTTCCTTGCAGCACAAGCCACCAATGGAATGGGTGAGAAAGAAAAAGCAGCGATGCAGAATTTGGAAGAACTTTCGAGGAATGGAATTAGAGAAGCTGATGGAAGAAGAGGAGTTAGATGCAATAGTGACACAACATTTCAACTTTGCCATCCGGTTGTTTATTTGTATTTCAATCGTATTTAAAGCTTTTAACTATACTGAGTAACATGTATTTAGCCAGAATCAAATATTGTCAAATTAAACCCAATAAAGTTAGAAAATACGTATTACACATAGTAGAAAATGTTGTGGTCATGATTTGTTAGATCCACTTCAATTGTGTTTTTCATGTATTGAATTTTTTTTTTCCCTACGTCAAGTGTTAGCTTTTACATTTACATTTAGATTTTTTTTTTTATTTGAAACAATCAAGCTAATTACAGAAAATAATTACTTCCAGAAAGAGAACCTGTGGAAAACTTAATTTTCTAGAGACAAAAACCCTATGAAAAAAAGAGACAAAAGAAACTAGAATTACACAAATAACTTAGACCCAGCATAAGAAAATTGAGGATCGATGGAAAAAGACAAATAAATTATAAGCACTAAAGCTACGCTAGATCAAAAACCGTTTCCACGAGTAAATCTAAAGAAACTGAAAACGCCGAAGCTAACACTCCGATACATGAAAAACACACTTGAAGTGAATCTCACAAGTCATGACCCCAACATTTCTACTATGAGTAATACATAATTTTCTACTTTATTAGGTTTAGTCTAACAACATTTGATTCTGACTAAATGCATATTCTGTTGAGTTAAAAGCTCTAATTAAAATTGACATACAAATAAACAAAACCGGATTTTTTTTTTTATCATGATTAATATACACTTAAGTATACATAAATACATCAAGACGTAAAACAAATAAACCAATCACAAATTACAACAATGTGAAACACTGAAACTTAAAACGCAAGCAAAAAACTCAGTCGTCACTACAACAAGATAACTAACTTCTCATTGTTCTAAAGAGCTCTTATCTCTTTTCCGGCTAAAAAATTTGACCAAGTTCGGAACTTTCTTCTTCTTCTTGATTACAAAGTAATTGGGAGTCCCTCTGTTTCCCGATGAGTATCTTCTCGCCTTACCTCCATGAACCGGAGTGAATTTCCCGCTCAGCCTCATCGATTTTCTTACCGGTTTAGGAGAAATCAAGCTTTTGTTGTCTTCTGAACTCTCCTTGAACTTCTGAATCTCGTTCTGGACCAGTCTTTTTATCGATAGCGACCTCTGCATCCTAAACGATTCCCTCTCTTCTTCCACTATTGTTTTCCCACTCTCTCTCTTCAAAGTTTCCGTCTTTATCAAAATCTCCTTAGTGCTTGCCTTGAGTGCTTCCACCCACGCCAATGCCGCTTCCACTTTCTTCTCTGCGGTTTCTTCAGCGTGACAAGCTTGTCCACTCAAATACTCATACTCAAATCTTGAGATTGTGATGGTTGAACATCGCAGCGAATTCATTTCTCGTGTTTCCATTGTTTTCTCAACCATTGATTCAAGCTTCTCGAGGGCTAAAGCCTCTGATTGCTTCACTTTCTCAAGCTCATCTAACTTGGAAAGCAACTCTTTCTCCTTCCCGCTAAATCCCATTTCTGTTTTCTCTATCTCACTCTTGATGACTCTTGCTTCTTCTTTAAGGTTAAGCTCCTCTTTCTTTGCAGCTTCTTTATCGTTCTTTAGTTTCTCGAACGAACAAGTTAAATTGTCAGCGAGTGAGCTGATTCTTTCTTCAGCTGCAGATACTGCTTCTAATCTACCTTTCGCCATAAGCAGCTTCGCGTTGAGTTTCTCAATCACCACATCATCCTTTTGTATCATCTTATTAAACCGCTCTGTTTCTTGTTTGGTTTCTTCAAGTTCTTGCCTCAACGCATCCATTATATTAACGAGACAAAAGATCTCTGCGTTAATACAACCTAGCTCCTCTTTCTTCGCTTCTGTTGCTTCAGTAACTTCTTTCAAAACCGACAAATTATCTTTTCCTCTTTCGAAAAAACGATTTTTCGATCTCGACATACTGTCATTCCTCTGAACTTTCCTCTCCATGTCCTTAACAAGCTTTAACTGAGTTTCTAACATCTCTATATCTGATAAAGTCTCAGATAACACATTCTCAGTCTCCTTTGATTTCTCAATCTCTCTCACCATTTCTCTTATTCTCTTTCTCCTTTCCTCCAATGAATCAAACACTTCCTTCCTTTCCTTCTCTCTCTCCTCTTCGACCTCTTTACGTTCCTTCAAGGCCTCGATCTTCGCTAATTCAACTAAAACATGTTCTTCGTTCGCTACATCGACCTCTAACTTTAGACTCTCTAACAACTTCAGATTCTCTTCCGTTCTAATCCCTAACTCTATCACTTCCTTCTCCGCAGCAGCTTTCTCTCTCGAAACATATGCTACATCAAGCTTCAGCTTACTCAGCTCTTGCTTCACATCCTCTAATTCTCTCATGATTTGAGCGTACTGATCATTCCCATCGATCTTTAACTTCTTCACAGCTTCAACATCGATTTTCTGGGACTTTAATCTGCGATTTGACTCCTGTATCAGTAAAGTGAGCTCCTGCACCGTCTTCTTGGCCTTGAAGAGTTCAGCTTCTGCTTTTGCCTTTGCAGACTCAGAAGCTCTTCTGCTCTCTCTGTACATTCCAAGCTCTCTCCCTGACTTATGCAAGTCCTCAGCAACCGAAGGAGAAGAAGACTTTTAAACGAAAAAAATAAAAAACAGAGAACACAAAAATCATCGCCAAGAAGTTCACTGTATACTAATTATAATCTCAAAAATCAAAACTTTAGCAAACTAACAGCATTCTTGACACAAACTATAAAAGAAATTACACAACTTTTATCTAAAGATTTGTTCTTTGGTCTCACCTTAACGACCGGCAAATCAAGCTGAGGAAAGACGCTTCGAGTAGCTTTTTGTCCGTACATGTTAATGGCGGCTTTCACTGATCCGATTTTTCTTTCTCCGCCTAAATTCTCTTCGGCCATTGATCTGTTCCTTTTGTGTTTCTACTGAAACATAGAAGAATTCAGACAAAGAATCTCAAACTCGAAGACATACCCAGAAAAACAAAAACCCTAAAACTGGCAAACAAAATTCAATCTTTCCTTAGAAAATAAGAATTACAGATACAGAGTGAGTGATTCAAAATAGACCAAGAAATTTCTAGTTCAGAATTGAGTTTCTGCGTTGAACTTACAGGTGAATGAGGAAGACAAAGATTGTTGTTATGTGTAGCAGAGAATAAACGGAAGAGAAGGAGATGACTGGCTCACATCGTGTCTGCTTTCTTATCATTTTTGTTTTTTTTGTTCTCTCTGGAAAAATTAGAGAGCGAATTTATGAAAGTTTGTTTCTTCTGGCATTGATCTGAGGCCAAGGATATACCACAAGTAGCAGAAACATATATGACATGTGAAATAGCCTAAATAATTAAAAATAAGAAAAATATTGAAAACACGCAAATATGGTTAAATATGTAGGCCTACTTGCTGGAAAAAGGTCATTTAAATCCTCAACCTCCAAGTATCAAAATATGGCCAAAAATTACATAAACGTTTTTATTCTCCAAACAAACCTTCAAGTTTGAATTGACTGAGCCATATCATATATAGTAAATGCAATGGAAAAATTTTGTTTAAAGCTCTCTCATTCAATCTTAAGGTGACTAATTACACTTTACCCCTTCTTTAATTTAAAATAAAAAATCATATATATTAAATCTAAAATCTAAAATCATATATATTAAATCTAAAATCTAAAATCATATATATTAAAATATCAATTGTATTATAAAAAAAATTATAAATTGACGTTAAAAAAAATTATAAATTCACTTAGGTTTTACATTAGCCTATACCATATATATTGACAATAATCTCCTACTTTTTTCCTGAGTATTAACGATTAGGTTTCACTCTTCTTCTTCCTTTTTGCGCTTCCTTTTGTTTCTCATTGCTTATTGCTTTTTTTAAAAGGTCTTACTTCCCTTATTGCTTCTTGCTTTTTTAAAAGGTCTTACTTCCTTTAGTTGTGAGTCGCTGGTGGTTGAGTTCTACAATGGCGTTGACAGGTAAAATTATTTATTTCTATGTTTTTCTTTATTTGGTTGTGATTTCTATGTTTTTCTTTATTTGGTTGTGATCGTGTGGGTTTAATCCAATTTTTGTGTAGTCATAGTGGGTAATTGGAGAAAACAAAACACGAGAAACAATATAACACACAACCTAAATCATTCTTGAATGTGTGTTTACCATATTATAATATCATTCTTGAATGTGTTTTCAGATGACGATGACAGACCCAAATCAAATTCAAGGTATGTTAAAAATTATACTCTCTTTCATTATATTATATATGATTTAGATTTACAACATATTTGCTAACACTTATCACTTAAACATAGGCATATATCAGCAAGTGAATCAACATGGAGGGCTGTGCAATTCCCTTTTTTGAAGAAAAGCAAATTTGAAGCGTGGTTGGAATGCAATCAGCAAAGTCCCGAGGAAAGGACATTGACTTATCGTGAAATTCCTTTAAATTGGGTTTGGGATCCTCAGCAAAGGAAAATGGAGACCCGAAACCATTTAATTTTTTCTTAAACATTCCCTTAGACCATAAATGTCATTGACTCTTCTTTGTTTTCTGCTTTTTAATTATTTCTGGTTTTTCTATGTCTCTTCTTCTAACAATGGTTTTGGTCTAATAAAAGGATTCATTTTAAAAAGATATGTATTCAATACTAAATCATCGCATCGGCAAAACATAAAAACAAAACCAGACTTCTTTTCTTAATAGCTGGTGCTTTTCTTCTTTCTTATTCAGTTATGTGCAAAAAAAAGCGTACGTAAAATATGTTCTCCTAATGTCCACCACACAACCGATAATATCAACCACTAATTTAGGCGCATTATTAAAAGCGTAACCTTAATAGGAAATCCTTTGCAGATAGTATCAAAATCTTAATGGTATAATATCAACCAAAAATTTAGCCGCATTATTAGCCTGTATTAAGTTTTCAGAAGAAAAAAGGAAAAGAAAAACAATCCTTATTAGGCGATTGCTTTGCAGATAGAATCAAATCCTAATGGTATAATACAAGTTTAAATCAAATCTATATTTACGATTTTAGCTGAATTAGTTTGTATTATCTTTATAAAACCCAAAAAAGGGGCATAGCCGCATTCTAAAGTGTTCCAATTAAATAAACAAAAACCTAAACCCTCACTATACCTACCTACACTATATATATCCCATATAAAATTGGGTTCTCTTCATTCTACGAAAATGGCTAACAGAGGTAACGTCTTCCTAATTATTATATCCAAACCTAAAACAAAAAACCGAATTTTAATGTCGCCCGATAATTTGTGTTGACCTTTTTAGGTATCAATTATTTGCCTGTGCATCTCCCTTCATCGGGAGTTTCCTTCTCTGACATGCCTGACTCGAAGAAGAAAACCAAATTAGAAGCTTGGATGGAATGCAATCAGCTTTACCCCGAGGCAAGGACATTGACGTATCCAGAATTTCCGTCAAAGTGGGTTTGGGATCCTAAGCAAAGGAAGTGGAAACCCCGTCTCTGTCATACGGGTATCGGTGTATTAGAATATTGTTCACATACATCTGGTGAGCTCTACTATCTGCGACTTCTGTTGCTTGTGAGAAAAGGAGCGTTTAGTTATTCGGATATTAGGACCGTCAACAATCATCTTCATCCTACCTTCAAAAGTGCATGCTATGCTATAGGATTGATTTCTGAAGATGATGATGAGTATATTGCTGCGTTCTTAGAAGCCAGTAAGTGGTCTTCGTCTCATCATTTGCGTTTCATGTTTGCTGTTCTGAGCCACAATGAATTATTGGTGAATCCTGGGCATGTTTGGAACAGCATTTATCATCTACTGAATCCTTCCGGAGATGCTTAAATTCTATCTTATTTAGTGTTATATTTGCAACTTTCGTTTTAGGTGTTTCACATGTGTTCTTTTTAGGTTATTCTTCTTTTGTTCTGATTTCTAAATGCACGTTTTACTTTCAAGTTGACATTTATTTCATGACTTAAGTCATTCTACATTTTATATAAACCATTTGGTATGTTATTATGTTAGATGCTCCTTATGTTAGTATCTACTTGCATGTTACTTCCTCGATGATATTGTAAACAATCTAAAATGTTAGTATCTATATTACGTATAATATGTAATATTTTCCAACAATATAAATATTGTTATCGATATATATATATATATACATGTGTTCAACACCCAAAAAAAAGTAAAAACAGTAGTAATTAGTAATTACATATTCTCGTGTTTTGAAAAGAGAATTCGATATTAATTTATTAATGATAAAATAGAATATAATATCAAAAACCTTATCATTCATATAAGTGTTTATATCTGATTTGATTTCATGTTAGACGAGGAAAAATATATAAATTAGCTAAATTTACTTATATTGATTTACCTTAATAAATAAATAAAGCCAAAAAGTAAAATATATGATATATATAATCAAATCAATCAAAACATAATAAAAAGAATTAACATATATGTTACTATAGAGATAACAACGTACAGAATCTATTCTATATATTTTATTGTTAGGGGTTATTATATAGATAACGACGCTTTAAAAAAAAACAACCCAAGTAACATAAAAGGGAAAATCTTGCATAATCGTTTCAATTAAAAACCCTAATGCAATTTAGTATATAAAATCATGACTTATTCTAGATTGTAATGCGCCTAAGATTTAGCTATACAACATGGTTCTCTCTCTCTACGTCAATGGCGACGCTTCAAATATTCCATCAAGATATTCGTTTACTATATCAGACGTAAACTGTTGTATCGTGCAGACTATACCAACTTCGAAGAAAAACATGGGTCGCCACTTCTCTGATCTTATGCGTTCATACAATGTCATGTATCGCTTTCGTGAGGCAAAAGGTTTGACTATTTCAATATTCCTTTCCTTTCAAAAATATATATCAATATTTACAAAAGGTGTCAGTGTCGTCTTCCATTAGGGTGTTCTTAGTACTTTGCTTATAAGAGATTACAGAGTTTTTTAATTAAATAGATTCATGGATTGTCCAGTTTTATATACCCTTCAATCCTTCATTAATCCTTGAAATAACTTAATTTTGGATAGGACAAATGATTAAGCAATCGATATTTTGGGCCAACTATTTCTGAGATTATTATATTCTCTTGTTACGTATGTGGTGGTTTACATCTAATCTTTGAGTATAATGACTTTTTGCATATATAAGTACAAGTACTTTGGGAAAATTTAACTTACGTCACCACCACGAAAACATTATATGCTAATAGCTTTAAGCATAACTCTCACCTTTTAATTGCTTTTAAAAATAAATTCTTTAACATTTAGGTTTTAGATGTTACTAATGTTCATATTATTATGTCAATTTGCATCAATCACTTATGAGATTATTATATCTCTTATTACGAATGTGGTCGTTAACATATAATCTAAGAGTAAGATGACTTTTTCCATATTAAAGTAGCTGTAGTTTGGGTAATTTCAACATACGTAACCACCACATGCACGGAAACATTATATGCTAACGAAGTCTTTTTTTTAAAAAAAAAATAAACACACAGGTTTTGAAATGAGCGAAGCACAGAGGAAGAATCTTGGATTATTGGAAATAGAGAAGTACTTGCGCAAAAATGGAAATTCGCTGGCTAATTTTAAGAAGTCAATGCCACAACCAGACGATATTGAAGAGTACACAGATACAAATCACCTAATACTTGATGAGTTGAATTATGACTGTGATAAGCTGGCCAAAGAGCATGAGAGGTTGCTATCAACAATAACAGATGAACAGAAACATATTTACGATTCCGTAATGGATGCTGTGAATGCTAATGCAGGTGGTATGTTTTTTGTTTATGGTTATGGGGGCACAGGTAAGACGTTTTTGTGGAATGTCTTAGGGGCAGCAATTCGATCTAGAGGTCAGATAGTTCTAAATGTAGCATCGAGTGGAATAGTTGCATTGCTATTACAAGGGGGTCGAACTGCTCATTCTAGGTTTGGGATACCAATGGCGGTGAACGAATCTACATACTGTTCGATAAGTGCAGGATCACATCAGGCAGAATTACTTGAACGAGCTAGCCTTATAATATGGAACGAAGCTCCAATGATGAGTAGACATTGTTTCGAAACGCTGGACCGAACAATGCGACATATACTTAGGTGTGATAAAATTTTTGGTGGTAAAGTCGTTGTTCTAGGTGGGGATTTCAGACAAATTTTACCTGTCATACCAGGTGGCAGTAAGATAGAAACAGTGATGGCAAGTCTGAATTCATCTCCTTTATGGTTAGAATGCAAGGTGATGGAACTAACAACAAACATGAGGCTTCTTTGTGGGTCGGGAGGTGTTGAAAACCAAGAGATGGCAGATTTCGCTAAATGGATATTGGATATCGGTAATGGGAAGATAAATGAGCCAAATACAGGAGAAGTTGAAATTGATATTCCATCATATTTATTGATTACCGGTGAAGGAAATCCACTAGAAAAAATTGTCTCTGAAATTTATGGCACATCGTATAAAACCACAAGAGATGCAAATTTTTTTCAAGAGAGAGCTATATTGAGTCCCCGGAACCAAGACGTCGATGTAATAAATGAGTTTATGTTGTCGAAGCTCACAGGTAACTGTTAATACAACATTTGAATTCGAATTTTGCTGACTATATTGCTGTAAATTAAATCGCTCTTTTTATACAGGTGATGCACAAGAGTATTTAAGCTCAGACAGTATTGATACTTCATACACAAGTAAGAATGATGATATGGTTTATACTCAGGAATATCTTAACAGTATTAGAATATCTGGGTTGCCAAATCATTGTCTTAAGTTGAAGATTGGTGCTCCTATCATGCTACTTAGAAATATTGATCCTAGAGGCGGTTTGTGCAATTGAACGAGGTTATTGGTGACCAGATTGGCTAAACATGTGATTGAGGCTAGCCATTTAAGTAGTGATAGAATTGGCAAAACAGTTTTGATTCCTAGGATGTTTGTTTCCCCACCAGAAGCAAGGTTCCCTTTCAGAATGCGTCGTAAGCAATTTCCTATTGCAATCGCATTTGCTATGACGGTAAATAAAAGCCAATGTCAAACTTTGCAAAAGGTTGGTTTATTTTTACCTAAACCAGTCTTCTCTCATGGTCAGTTTTATGTTGCTGTGTCTAGGGTAACATCGAGGAAAGGACTACGTATTTTGATAACTGATAAGAAAGGAAACCCACAACAGAAGACAATGAATGTGGTTTACAAAGATATTTTTCAAAAGATATATCTAAGCACACGTTAAGTGTTATGACATTTAGTGATGTTTTTTTTTAGATTTTTAATTGGTTTGTTCAGTTATTTTAAACAATCGAATTTCCTTCTGTAAGTACAACCCTCTTATATTGCATTGCATGTTATAAAAAAATAGTAGAAACGCAGCCGATTATTCAAGTGTAAAGCGTCAGTAATGTTTTTTTTTTAAAAAAGGTCTTCGAACTAATAATCCAATGAGTCACTAATAGATAATACATATTTACATTGCATGTTATAGAAAATATAGTAACTTGAGTAAAGCTTCTCTGGATCCCAGATCTAATTTAGTATATTGTATATGAAATGTCTATGTTCTAAAAGATAAAAACTAATTTAGTACATATTTAATTTAAAGAAAACTCTCCGCCCACGCGAGTCGCGGGCTTCCCACCTAGTTTTACCCTGAAAATAGTCAATGTTATTTTACTATTAAATATTTTAAAATTACATTTAAATCGAATTTTAATTTAAAATTTATCTCAACAAAATTACTCGAAATCCGAAGAACCAAATAAACAAAGCTGAAAACAAATTGAATTAAATAATAATAAATATCTAAATAATTTTTAAAAAAATATTTTAGATTCCCGAACTAAACCAATACCCAAAATACAATTATATATGCAAAAAATTAAATATATTTATAGTTGAAATCACAAAAATATTTAAAGTTACAACTCGAAATCTATTTTTTTTTGTTTTTTAAGTTTTCAGGTAAAATTAGATTAAATAAGTTATTATTTTTTTTTTAATTCTAGGTAGTTCAAATGGTTTCACGTAAGTTGGATAGAAAAATCTGACATGAATCAGATCCGAATTAAACCTAAATATATTTTACTATTTTAGATTCAAAGCAGTTCTTTAATTCGTTATCCATACTGACCCAAACCAAAAGTTACCTAAACTGGAACCAAACCATTTTTTGCTGTTCCAGTTTCTAAACTTCTATATCTGAACTATCGAGAAGTTGAAAACCAAAGTGAACACAACTAAATATTAGAATGCCTAGTCCTAGACTTTAGCCAAGTAGAAAAGTTAAAGAATCTTTGAGTTATAAACAATTATATTTCAAGACATTAGACAAAAAAACGTGCAATTTTTTTTAATTATTTAAACATTGTTCTTTACATCAGGTGATGCCGTGTGGTGTGCACATGAGAAGTAATCTAACATTGAACTTGAGATTAATTAGTTTAGGAATAAAGATTTCACAAATCCAATACAGCCAAACAAGTGAGCTTTCATTGTTTAATTAATATGGGATATGGGATATGAGATTGCTTCAGACTTCTTCAAACGAAAATGTTCAGACTTCTTCACAAGACTATTCATAATCCATATGGGATCTGAATCAGTTTACATGCCATTATATCTAGACTAGTGGTTCTAAAAATTACCGTCTGAAAACGGTACCGGTTATAGCAGAATAAATTCAAGGCGTAAGCGGCTAAAAACTGTACTTTCCATCTCTCTGACTCTTCTACTTCTATTAATTGTAACAAATGACTCTAAAAAAAAAAGTCTGAACCGCTGATAGAACCCCTCCTTCGAATCTGATGCAGCTGCATCTATCAATACTTTGCCGACTGTGTCACACACGTCGAGACCTATGTTACACACCTTTAAACACCTTGATATGATTAAATCGTCTTATTTCCTTTTATTGGCTTTGGGGTTTTATGTTAATTTTTTATTTTTTAATTATCGCAACTAGGTTTAGCTTCTACTATTTAAACGAATGTTTTGCTTCTTTGACATTCAGTTTTGAGATTTATTAATAAAGGACTTACGATTCTTCCTTGTTTGAGAACTCTCTTTGAGTTTTGGAGTTTCGATAATGAGAAGCGGCTCTCAAATAATTATTTGCGTGAATTACACAGTTTGAACTAGGTTTCATTTTGGTATCCACTCTTCCCACTCTTCGATTTCATCCATATCTGTAATCGCTTCTTCTTCTTCTTTCTCAAACTTTTGCATCAAACCTTGAAATTATTAATCAGGGTCTTCTAGGCCTTGAGGAGTCCAGACTTGTCTAAGTGTGAAGCCCATATCTAGTTGTCCAAGGGCCAAGAGAGATTATCTCGGCAAAGATGGAGGAATAAGCTTCTGTCCGTACAATGGTCCCGGACCCATGACTAAGGAGCAGCCGATCGTTAGAGCTGTCACTATCCTTCTTGGATCCAGCATTGCGTCTACAGACTTGACTCACGTGTTTTATATGTGTGTCTAACCACTTTTATTTGTCTGTACTCTAGCTAAACCTAGTTTCCCTCTTGTAGCTCTATAAAGAGCATTTTACCGTTAATGAGAATACATACATTTCTGGAAACTATTTTCTCTTCATGTTTATTCTCTTTGTTCTTTATTCTTCTTCTCATTAATCTCTCTTATTCTGCATTTATTCTAACATGGTATCAGAGCTTCTGGTTTCGATTTCCTGAGTTTTGATTCTTTATTCTCTATTCTTAAACAAATTCTACTCTCTAAATCATCAAACTCTTTCATCTATTATCTCTTCTTCATCTCACAGTTTGTCTCTATATTCTTCTTGACTTCTGTTCTTGTTTTTAAACAAAATGAGTTCGACTGATGCTGTGACTGAGAACTCAAAGCCTGTTGTTGTTCTTGTCATCCCCAAAGGAGGAAACTACTTGCTGTGGTCAAGAACCACAAGAATCGCTTTGTGTGGATGAGGGCTCTGGAATCATGTCTTGGAAGACAAAACTCCAGCAGAAGACGACGCCAAAGAGGAAGAGAAGGATGCAGATGCCAAAGCCGCTGAGTCTAAGTGGTTCCAAGAAGATCAAACCGTTCTTGGTGTAATCTAAAACTCCCTTGAGCCGAGCATTCTTGAGGCTTACTCTTACTGTGAGACCGCCAAATCTCTTTGGGAGACCCTCAAGAATGTCTTTGGAAATGACTTGAATCTGAGCCGAGTCTTTGAGGTCAAGAAGGCGATAAACAACTTGAGCCAAGAAGACATGGAGTTCAAAATGCACTTTGGGAAGTTTAGATCGCTTTGGGCTGAGCTGGAGATGCTGAGGCCGAGCACTGTGGATCCCAAGGCGCTAAATGAAAGGCGTGAACAAGACAAGGTGTTTGCTCTCTTTCTTACATTAAATCCGATCGTTAATGATCTCATCAAATACATATTGAGGGAATACAAGCTCCCAAGCCTTGAAGAGGTGTGTTCACGGATTCAAAAGGAACAAAGGTCCATGGGTCTCTTTAGAAAGCAAGATCTCATCTCAGCTAACAAAGGTGTGTACAAAGCCGATGAGAAGAAGCCTTGGGTGTGTGACCATTGCAAAAAGAAGGGCCACATCAAAGACAAGTGCTGGATCCTCCACCCACATCTCAAGCCGAATAAGTTCAAAGATCAGAGGTCCAACCTTGCTCGTGAGGATGCCAGTACATCTGCATCAGGAGGAGAGGTGGCTATGACTGCATCAGCCGCGTATGTGAGGAAGAGTGATCTAGAGGCTCTCATCAAAGCTTTTGCCTCAAAGCACTCTGGTATCAATTTCTTATCTCATAAGCCTAGTAACTCTCTTGTTGTAGATTCAGGTGCTTCTCATCATATGATTAGTAATCCTAAGCTTCTAAACAACATAGAATCGGCTATAGGGACAATAAATATTGCTAATGGTGATGGAATTCCCATAGAAGGAACCGGTAAACTAAAACTGTTTAACAAAGATAGTGATGCCTTCTTTGTGCCTAAGTTTACTTCCAATCTGTTATCTGTTAAAAGAGCCACTAAAGACCTTAACTGTTATGCAATTTTTGGTCCTAATGATGTTTGTTTTCAGGATATTGATAATGGAAAGTTGCTTGGAAAAGGTGGAACCAGAGATGAGCTTTATGTTCTTGAGGATACTACACCAAGCAAATCTGATAATTTCTCGTTTAAGTCTTGTTATTCAGCTAGTTTAAGTTCCATTTGGCACGCTAGATTAGGACACCCACATGCTCGTGCTCTTGAATTAATGTTGCCTGATGTTTCATTTGATCACACTAGTTGTGAATCTTGTATTCTCGGTAAACATTGTAGAACCGTGTTCCCTAAATCATCTACTCTTTATGAAAAATGCTTTGATCTTGTGCACTCTGATGTTTGGACCTCACCTTCCATGTCTAGAGATAGTAACAAGTATTTTGTGACATTTATAGATGAAAAATCGAAATACACTTTAGATCACATTAATGCCATCAAAGGACCGTATATTTGAAGCTTTCACTAATTTTCAAAACTATGTCACTAACCAATTTAATGCCAAGATCAAAGTGTTTAGATCAGATAGTGGTAGGGAATACACAAGTCAAAGATTCAAAGAGAACTTATCAAAGCATGGCATTCTTCATCAAACTAGCTGTCCTTACACTCCTCAACATAATGGAGTAGCTGAGAGGAAGAACCGGCATCTAATGAAGGTGGCCAGGTCGATGATGTTCCATACAAATGTAACAAAAAGATTTTGGGGGAAGTGCTGTGCTTGCGGCTCGCTATCTCATCAATCGGATCCCAACAAAAGTCTTACAAGACTTATCACCATTTGAGGTACTTAACAAAACCAAACCCTCCCTTGATCACTTACATGTGTTTGGGTCTGTGTGTTGTGTTTTTGTACCAGGTGAGCAAAGGAATAAGCTGTAGGCTAAGAGTGTTAGATGCATGTTCCTTGGCTATTCAACAATTCAAAAGGGCTATAAATGCTATGATCCGGTCAACAGCCGCACTTATGTGTCCAGGAAGGTCAAGTTCATCGAGGGCCAAGGTACTATGACAAGAAATATTGGGAGAGTTTAAAGGATCTGTCTAGTTATCCTTCGGATCTTGCCACCAGCTTGAGATTTCTTCTTGATCATCACGGGAATCAAGACACAAAAAGACCTGTTTCAGTTCAAGCTCCTAATCCTGTTCAAGAAGAGGCAAGCTCAGAGTCACAAACTACTCAACAAGACACGACAAACGCTGAAGAGGAGGACCCGATTCAAGATCAACATCAAAACTTGAATGATGAATAAGAGGAGCCAGTTACTTTAGCCGAAGAAGGATCGGTCATTGAAGAAGCGACTCAACCGCTAAGAAGAAGCTCTCGCATCAGAAAAGATCCTTCTAATTGGGTAAATACAAGAGTCTACTACAACAGTCAAGCTGTTGCTCATCCTATTCAGGTCATGTGTTCTCTTGCCCTTTTGCCAGCCGATCATCAAGCGTTTCTTGGCAAAGTGGATCAACACTATGTTCCTAGAAGCTATGACAAGGCCAAAGATAAGAAAGAGTGGGTTAATGCCATTGGGGATGAGAATGGGGCTATGGAAAGAAACCACACTTGGGATATATCTGAGTTACCACCAGGGAAGAAAGCCGTGAGCTCCAGGTGGATATTCACAATCAAGTACAAGAGCAATGGAGACATTGAGAGGTATAAAGCTTGCTTAGTTGCCAGAGGTTTCACTCAAACTTATGGGGAAGACTACACTGATACTTTTGCTCCAGTTGTCAAGCTCCACACCGTGAGAGTGGTGCTCTCATTGGCCACCAATTTATCGTGGGACTTGTGGCAAATGGATGTCAAAACGCTTTCCTTCAGGGGGAGATTCAAGAGGAAGTGTACATGACTCCACCACCTGGTCTTGAAGACACAATTGAGCCTGGGAAAGTTCTAAGATTTTGGAAAGCCATCTATGGCTTAAAGCAATCACCAAGAACTTGGTATCACAAGCTCAGCTCAACTCTTATGGAACATGGCTTTAAAAAGTCTCACTCAGACCACACCTTGTTTACGCTTAAGGGCCATCAGGGCATTGTTGTGGTGCTTGTTTATGTCGACGATCTTATCATCTCAGGCGATGACTACAAAAGCCTTTCTTAATGCCAAATTCAACATTAAAGACCTTGGCAAGTTGAAATACTTCCTTGGCATTGAAGTTTGGAGGTCTCCAGAGGGCCTTTTCTTGTCTCAAAGGAAGTACACTGTCGATCTTCTAAGTGAGACTGGAAAACTTGGAGCTAAACCTGCTAAGACACCGCTTGAAGAAGGCTACAAGGTCAATCGAAAGGGGGAGAAGACAGATGAGATTTTCAAAGATGTATCTCGATATTGAAGGATAGTGGGTAAACTGCGGTGAATCAAGTCAGCCAACACATGCAAGCACCAACAGTGTATCATTGGAGCATGGTAGAAAGAATACTGAGGTATCTCAAAGGCACCCCGGGTCAAGGTATCTGGATGGGAAAGAACATCAGCACTGAAATCCTGGGACACTGTGACTCAGATTGGGCTGGAGATAGAGTGGATAGAAAGTCTACAACAGGATATTGCACCTTTATTGGAGGAAATTTAGTAACCTGGAAGATTAAGAAGCAAAAAGTGGTCTCATTTTCAACTGCAGAAGCCGAATATAGAGCCATGAGAAAGCTTACCAGTGAACTTACATGGCTTAAGGCTCTTTTGAAGGATCTCGGCATTGAACAAGAAGGTCCTATTACTATGCATTGTGACAATCAGGCAGCTATTCATATAGCCACCAACTCGGTTTTTCATGAGAGGACTAAGTCCATTGAGATAGATTGTCACAAGGTGCGTGAGAAGATTGAGGAAGGAACGGTTCTGTCGTGTTACACAAGAAGTGAGGTCAGCTGGCAGATATCTTCACCAAGGCCGCAAGTCTCAAGGTTTGCAACAATCTATTCAGCAAACTTAGGCTTGTGGACCTTACTCATCCTTGATCCCTGATCCATGCCCTTCATACTCTTTTTCCCTCAACAAAGTTTTGTCCCATGAAGTTTTCTTTGTTGAGGTTTTTAATGAGGTGAAGTACATGGGTCTTCAAGCTTAGTCTTCACATGTTCTACGACTAAGCTTGAGGGGGAGTATTAATCAGGGTGTTCTAGGCATTGAGGAGTCCAGACTTGTCTAAGTGTGAAGCCCATGTCTAGTTGTCCAAGGCCCCAGAGAGATTGTCTCGGAAAAGTTGGAGGAATAAGCTTCTGTCCATACAATGGTCCCCACAGTGAGTTTTGGACCCGTGACTAAGGAGCAGCCGACCGTTGGAGCTGTCACTGTCCTTCTTGGATCCAGCATTGCGTCTACAGACTTGAATCACGTGTTTTATATGTGTGTCTAACCACTTTTATTTGTCTGTACTCTAGCTAAACCTAGTTTCCCTCTTGTAGCTCTATAAAGAGCATTTTACCGCTAATGAGAATACATACATTTCTGGACACTCTTTTCTCTTCATGTTTATTCTCTTTGTTCTTTATTCTTCTTCTCATTAATCTCTCTTATTCCGCATTTATTCTAACAGAAATGTGATTTGAATAAAAAGAAGAACTTGTGATTTATCCATTGTGAGGTTTGGTATTCTACTGAAGGAGGCTGGAAACTTTTAAAGAGATAAATAATATTCACAAAAATGGATTCAAAAACAAGGATTTTTTATCTAACTGAACTTTGTTTATCCACTTAATAAGATTTAATTTTTTAGAAAAACCAAAAAAATCAAGAAATCAGAAAAAGAACGTAACAAAAATTAAACTTGTAAGTGGATTTGATCTCCTTGAAATCCTTCTCCTGTCCCTTGTGCACATCTGGATGATACTGCAATAACTATTTTTTAATGTGATCAGTTATGTTGTTTTCTTGACTAAGTTTGACAAAAATATAATAAAGTTTGGAAGTTTCTTCTCTAAAAAAAAAAAAACAAACAAAAAATACGACACAGAAAAGGGATAATTTTTTAACCTTAGGAGCAAGACGTATGAAGTCGCGTTTGACTTCAGCTTGGGAGGGTAAAATGGGTTAAACCAAGAATCGAATGGCTGAGATCTGGTGGTGAGCATCTCGTCGGAACCGAATTAACCGGTTCCTATGGTTGGTTTGGATGGCGAAACCGGGGTGATTCATCGTCGGAGCTCTAAACCATAAGTACAAATTGGGTCTTTGTGTGTACATGAATTCATTATTTATTGGCATAAAAAAACTAAGCAGTAGAAGTTTCAAAAAAAAAGAAGAGGGTAAAACATTGTCGTATAGTGAAAGAAAGGGATAAAATTATTTTTTTTTTTTAAAACACAAAATGATAATTAAAATTTTAAAATGGACATGGTAAGTAGTAAGACCGTCTCCATTAGTGAGATCCATGTTAGGGTTCTTAGGAGCTTTTTAGTATATTTTTTTGGTTTAAGAATAGTTAAGAATTTTTAATATTTTCTTCTCTATTAGTGAACACTATTTAGAAGTTCTTAAAATTAAAATAATATTAATTTTATAAAATATTTATTTTCACTTTAATTTTTTTTCAAATGTTAAAACATAAACTTAATGACCCCATTTGAAATAGATTGTATAAAAGTTTGCGTGTGCAATACGGCATAAAATATGATTAGTTATTAATAGCAAATATGCATCATCAAGCACGTTCCTTCAGTCTCAAGCTAATGATATCATCATCATAAGATGCATATATAATGTATGATATGAAGTAGATAGTTTGAAACCAGTTTCAAATTCAATGTAATAGAATTTGTTTGGTGACATCAATAGGTACCTCTTTTTCTTAATGATGTTCTCTCTATATGGATGTAGTCGAACCACCATTTTACTTTCGGAGATTGACACAGAAATTTCAGAGATTTTCTAACTCCTTACAATGGTGATCAAACACAACTAAGAAACCAGAGCAGATGATGGTTTTCATAAATCTGATGTATATTAGACCGTTTTGAAAGAGAGATATATAATCAAGCAACAAAGTCCTTTGGCCAATTTCCTTATTCTCTCTTTCTATTTCTTATCAAAATATTTATAAAAAAAAATAATACATATAATATTACTTATGTTACTAAATATTCTTGATCTCATCTTTCTGTGATTTTAATTTTGTTAAAAAATAATCACATAATCTATTTGATAATAAGAAAATCTAAAATTTTTCATACATATTATAATTTAATTTTTTTTTATATCAAAAACAAAGTATCTTAGTCTGATGTTAGACTGGTTAGATAGAGCATATTAATCCAATTTAATATATTTAATATGTAATTTCATTTATATAAAAAATACTATTAAAATTAATTATAAAACTAATATCTAGCATTTATGCAATTGTATAACAAAATAAATATAACTTTAATTATTATTTATAGGGGTTTTCGCTAAAAATGACCTAAAATTTGATTTTGAATACAAAAATAGACTCCTGATACAACATTTGACAAAAATAACCTAAATGGGTAGTGAAAAGACAATATAATCCTGTATGACCAAACAAAAAACGGATGTCCTAATTATGATTTAAACCCTGACGAAGTCTACTTAAGCTTTTAGACTTCTAACAAAGCCTATGAAGTCTACTATATAATTAAATCATAAAATTTAATTTTAAAAATAATAAAAAATAATTTTGGTTTCAAAATTGCAATCATAAATTAGATATAGTTATTTATAATGTTTATAAATTATTATTTCACATTCATAAGTTTTAATTTATAATCTCAATTAATAAGAATAAAATATTTGATTTAGGGTTTAAATTTAGTAGACTTCTAAACCGAATAAAAGAATTTAACCAATAACTAAACCAAAAAAAAATAATTTAACCAAATTTTTTATCTCACTGTATAATGAAATTAACCCTAATTTTGTCAAAAACATGAAACCCTTTCTCTTTCTAAAGGCGCTGTACTTCATCTCTCTCTGGCTTCTCTCGCTGCTTCGTCATTCCCGTCTGTCTCCGCCGCTCTATCAAGAAATATCTTCGCTGTCACTCTTAACCTTCCCTTTTTTAGTTTCTTCGATCTATTTTCAAAGGAATTCCATATTGAAAAGGTTTGCCAATTGTTTCTTGTGTTTGGTCTCTATAGTGTTCATTTGTTAGATCTGTTTATGATTTTCTTTTGGATATTGCAGGGAAAAGGAACCCCTCTCAAAGATATCCCTAATGGTATGTTCTTATTCTAAATAGCTAGAGCACATATTTCGTTCCTAATAGTAGATTTCCCTGTGTGAATCTCTTTTCTTTTTTAATAAAGTTTATGCAAGTAGACTGGTTACTTAATTAGTTCACCAGATATGTCCATAATTAAAATATCAGTTAATAATTGTCTTCGTCTTAGAGATTCCACTAGTAAGAACAGCAATGTTTTAGTGAAATTTTAGTGGGTTTGATTATAAAGTTTGTTTTTTGAAACAGCAAAAAAAAAATGAGAAGCTAATAAATTAGCGGCAGATTTCACTCTAGTAGTGTATAAACTGATTCCAAAGAACCATCTGTTTGTTTGGCGATGTATTCAAAATCAATTTGAAATTAGGCTTCTTTGAAATCTGGGTTTGTAGTTGATTTGATTTGTATTTTTATTTATGAATTAGTTATGAAAAATATTTGTTTTTCTTTGTTTTCATTCTTTTTTTTTTGCGTTAGAGAACCTAAATTCATAAATGGTCATGCTTGCATGCATGATGATCATCTATCGTTCTTGTGAATGTTTTTCTAATAATGCTTGTTGTTCGTTGCTGTTTTTGTCTTATATAGTAGTGAGTAATCTTCTATATGCAATTGATTTACAAAGGATTTATACTCTTGTGTGGTTGAAGAGTTTATATGGATTATGCTAATGCAGGATCCAATCTTTATATAGCGATCATTCCGAGAACTGTAAGAACTATTTCTCCATTGTATATTTCTCTTTCTCTTTGGATATTTGAGTCTCTTATCATTTATCAGTTGCGCTTTGGTTTGCATCTTCTTCTTCTTTTTTCAACAGCTTGTTCTTCTCGTTGGTGCCAAGTTGCAACATGTAATCGTAACTTTAGCATTGGAGAAGGCTGGGATAACAGAATATGCCTCTGGTGTAAAATTGAGACCTCTGGTTTTTTTTTGGATAATGATCATCAAGTGTAATGGTATTTATTGGTCATCAATTGTAATAAGCATAAGTGTATTGGTCATGTTATGTATTTTTATCAAGTGTGATGCTATTTTATGCATAATGTCTTGTTGTTTTTCCTGATTACAGTCATAATCAATATTTCAAATGAAGACAAGAATATCATAGTTCAGAAGAATAGTTTCATAAACTGATTAAAAAAAAACTTTTGAATCCAACAAAACTTAAATTTTTAAAATGATAAAGAAATAAAATAACTAATCTCGTGTTTATAATACATCTCATCATTCCACCTAAGGCAACACACATTATATCTAAAGCCACAATGCCATCACCTAAGACAACACATTATATCTAAAGCCACATAAGAAGCACATTAGTAGACTTCAAGATTTCATTTGAAGTCTAATCAAAAAGTTAACTCCACCAACTCATTTTTCTTGTTCAGATTATAATCATTTTGTGTCATTAAATAAGTTCCTCAAAGGTACAACCATCACTCAAAAAAGAACATTCTTCCTCCATAATCATCTTGTGTCATTTCTATATAGGAGACTTCATCTGTAGACTGGAGATGAAGTCTATTCTTCCAAGCTAACTAGCTATTAAATCAACAAATTCGATTCCACAATATATATCGACTTAAAGCAAATGATACTCATTGAGTAATTAGACCAGTTGGTAACACACATTCCAAAACCTAAAAATACAAAAAAGAATTTATATATATTCTGTAATTTTGTTTTTAAAATAATGTTACCGAGCAGACTTCGTGTGCAGACTTCATCCGTAGACTGCTGGAGAAGTCTACTTTGATAAACTAAGTAGCTTAAAAATAAAAAAAATCTGATTCCCCAATAAATATCGACTTAAATGAAATGAAAATCATTGAAGTCTACTGGAGAAGTCTACTTCATCCGTAGACTGCTGGAGAAGTCTACTTCAAACGTAGACTGGAGGAGAAGTCTACTTTTTCATAGTGAAGTCTACTAAAGAAGTCTACTAAAAAACAAGTTATTTTTGCAATTGACCAATCCGTTGACTTTTCCTTCAGTAGACTTCAGAAGTAGACTTCCGGCCAAAAATGTTACTTTAGCATTTGACCGATGCATTGACTAACAAAGTAGACTTCTATTGTAGACTTCATGTAAGAGTAGACTTCTCTGACAGTCTTTCAAGTCTACTTTTTCAATAGAAGTCTACGGAAAAAAATAGGTTATTTTTGCAATTAAATTTTTTGAGTAGACTTCACTGTGAAGTTTACTAAAAAAAAGATTCCTTCTAAGTTTGACCGAAAAATATAAGTAGACTTCCCAAAGAAGTCTACAGTTTTTAGACTTCTTTCTGAAGTGTACTGCAGCTTTCCGGAGTTTTCTGAATTTTTTATTTTTTAAAAAACTTTAGTCAAACACTAAAATGACCTATACGTTTTTGGTCAAACTACAAAAGTAACTTAAAAGTAGACTTCTTGTGCAGACGTAAACAGTAGACTTTAGAAAGAAGTCTACATTAAAAAGTCAAAATACGGTTGATAACACCGTATTTTGACCACTTTTATGGATCGTTTTGAAATACTTTTTCTATGTTTTAATTGCTTTTAAGTACTTTTATCACGTTTTTCTAGTATTTGTAGTTCCAAGACTCTTTTCAGGTAACTTAGGGAAAAGCTTAACAAAACGGATAGAAAACCAGATTTCAGCTCAGAGTCAAACCGTCAGAAGTTCACCCCTGATTGAAGGCCTTCTCACCGTCTGATCCAGCTCAAATTTGGAGACCTTAAAGATGGAAGTATCAGCTTTCCAGTGCACTTTACAGCTTGGAAATCCAACGGTTCAATCAAAAGATACGCGAAGAGCAAGATGTCCCGTAAACCAGCCGGCAAGCACTTCCACCCGCGGCCAACAAGCAATTTCCCGTGGTCAGGAGCATCCCGACCGCGGCAAACCACTCATTCCCCGCGGTCACACTTGTCCCGACCGCGGCCATCAACCTCTGAGCCCAAAAAGCCCATTTCTGAAGCCCACATTTGGAGAAACCCTAAGTGACGTCCAGAGAGGTCTTGAGCACTATAAATACATGTCTTAGGAACCCTAAATGAGAGGAACCTCAAAGAACCAAAGTATTACTTCATACTTTTATTGTTTTCGCTTTAGCTTTTAGGGAGAGAGAGATTTGTTCTCTTGAACCCTTGTTCTTTCTTTTTGAATTTCGGTTTCTATTCTACTTATTAATACTATGCTTTGATTTCATTCATTATGTCTGAGTAGTTTTATTGTTGGGATTAAGGGATTTTCGATGGGGATTTATATGTTCGATGAGGATTCCATGAGCTTTTGAGCCGAATCTTAGAACTTTTTCTTCTGAATTCGTTTTTACTGCATGAGAGTAGCGTCATGAACTACAATCTGATCCAGATGCTTGGTGACAAGAAAGTGTTCATCAGGTATCAGATCTAGTTTGGGAGAGCAAAACAAACATAGGAGTGGAAACCTACCTATGGGCGATTTGTGAATTAGGACGAGTCTTAAACATAATGCATCTCTTCTCTTCCAGGGCCAGAGTGGAAACCTACTGGTCAGGGTTGAGAGAGATAGATTTCTATGATCACGACAGTGGCGTATTCATACGTCCGTGACTCCAGTTCGAAAAGTTTAAGCTAAGATCTTATCAATTTTACTCTCTAGCAATGTTTTGAATCGTTCGTACCCCTGAGAAAACTTCCCTGAACCCCAACGCCTTCTTTCTTATTGATTTACACCGATTTTCTTTCAAGCTTTAGTTCAATATTGTCTTTCCTTTTTAGTTCATTTTCATTTAAGCAATTAGATATCCGTTTTTTACATTTTTAGTCATTTTCGTTAAGTTTAGTTATTACATCATTTAATTCCCGTATTCTCTTTAAATATTTCGTTTTTACATTTTAAACACACTACCAAACCCCCACTAAACCGTTTTTGTTCTAGACTTCCTTACTTTAATCTTATTTCAAAGGCTTTTTGCAGGAAAAGATCCTCCTTCCCTGTGGATTCGATCCCTAAGTACTACAATCGATCAGCTGTGCACTTGCGGCTATTGATTTCAATTAGGGTAAAACTTGACAACCCTCGACACCACACATCAAACCACAACATCAAGTTTTTGGCGCCGTTGCCGGAGAAGGCACGCATTTTCTTTTCTGCAAAACCCCGAGAAAGGTTAGTAAATCGACTCTAGAACCCCCTTTTCTGCAACTTTCCATTTTTCGGTTATTTTGTTTCCATTTCAGAAGATATGGATCCTATAAATCTAAATATACACTATGAGGAAGGTTTCTATAACACTCCTCAAGCCACAAGACGCAGAGAGAAACATCTACGCGATCTCTACGAAAAAAACTCAAAGCGAAGACTACAGAATGTCCCAGAAGGAACCCTACGCACCTCAAATGGCCAACCCTGAACAACCTGCTCGTCGTTTGCCTCACAAGAATGAAAACGTCCAACCCATTCACCGATTGGAACTACTAGAATTGGCGGTCTCGCACTTACTCGACGTTCAAGCAAGATCCACAGTCGACGAGAAAACTGACGACTTGTCAATGCGCTTTAACAGAAAGCTTTAAGATCTTTCAGCTCAAGTCAAGACCATCGAAAGCCAACTAACGAAGGTGCTGAAACCGTCCAGGAGAGGATGGAAGCAATCGAAGAACGAGTTGGAGCACACGAAGTTCGCATTCGCAAAGCCGGTTGGAGCATCCACACCTTAAAGATCAAACTTGGTGAAGCAGAAGAGACTATTAACTACCACAACAGCCAAACCTATTCTTGCGTGGAAGAGATTTGGGATAGAGTACAGAAGGTTCAAGAGAAAAGCAGAGGCAATAGACTCAACCGTGGACAAAGTAGTCTATACCCTCGATGAAATCGAAGAGAAGGTTGAAAAGCTTATGCAAAGACGTGAAACGAATGGTTCCACGCTTCTCATCGAAGATCTTAGCCTAAAAAAGGAGAAGACAGAGTTAGAAGGTGCAGAAATCAGTTCAGATGGCAAAGGAGCAGACGAAACGGAGGAAACAGCTCGGAGCCTCATTCCCGCGGTCGGAACTCTCGTGACCGCAGCCAACAAGCTTCCAGCCGCGGTCGTGAGCATCCTGACCGCGGCAAAACCCTCCTCACCTGCGGTCGTGAAGCCTCTACCCGCGGCAAATGCTCCGTCAGATACCTTTCAGCCCTTTTTCACTTCTACAGGTCAATGCTTATTTGATACATCTGCTGGGATGGTCCAAGCCCCCCTTCATGAGCAAACGGTGTATGCTATCAGCTCCAAAACATCTCAAGAAGAAAATGAGGTACTCCCTTGCAACATAGTTTTAGCATATGAGGATGAATATGAAAGGCACTACCTCGAAGATAAAGATTATCGTCTGTTCATAGAAGGAGGCAATCCAGACAAAATGGTGGAATTAGGAGCACCAATCTCCAGAGAAAGGCTCATTGAATTCAACAAGTTTGTGAAATCGATCCCTCTTTACACAGGTTTCGATGATATATGTCATCTTGGTTGTTTGCAAGTTTTCTTTAGGTACAGCAAAGAGACAAAGGAGGATATCCGAACCTATTTTGGGAGGGCCAGACGTATGACTTTTCCCAGAACATCACCTGATGCTGCAATCTATTCAATCCACCTTAAAAGACCTGAAAACTGCAGCCACTACACCAACAAAATCAGCAAAGAGAAGCTTGACGAATTCAATGATGTGGTTTGAAATTTGCCTGAAGGAATCACGTTTGCCAGAGCTTGCAAGGAATTCATGATAGGCCACTACTTCTGTGAGAGCAAAGAATCAATCCCTGAGATAGAAGACTTGTTCAACCATGCCAGAAGAGGTAAACCTGTTCGAACACTTCATTAAATCGAAGGTGTAGGTCAGTTTCTTATCTCTTGTTCTATTAGAGGAGAAATGTTTAAAAACGTGCTATGTGATTCTGGAGCTTGTCTTAACATGATGTCCAAGGCAATTGCTTTGAGAATTGGTATTAAACACCTGAGCAGGACTAGAGCAAAGATTAGTCTAGCTGATGATTCTAATGCAACACCTCAAGGAATAGCTCATGAAATTCCTTTGAGAATAGGAGATTGCATAGTGCCTGTCGACTTCTACATTGTCGAAACGAGAGATGCAACATATCCAGTGATTCTGGGATGGTTTTTTCTAGCAACTTCCAGAGCTATAATGGACTGGCCAAACCGGAGGATTTCATTTGCTAATATCGACAAAGATGTCTTCACAGAAGCTGTCCCATACAACAGCAAAGCAGGAAAACGTTTTGCAGCAGAAGAGTTTGAAGAAGAACTTTGGAGTGACGAAGAACCTGCTAAGCACAGAAAGGAGATGTCGAAAAAGACTTGTCTCAGGACAATGGTCTTCTTCATTGGAATAAGTCACGTCCAACACCAAAAGTCGAGCTAAACGACTTAAAACAAAAGCGCTTAATGGGAGGCAACCCATTTAAGTATTGTTTTCTTTAGAATTTTTCTTTCTTTTTCTTTTGATCTTTTTTCTTTTTCTTAGTTTCAGGTGTTTCTTATAAAACAAAAAAGCCAAAAAAATAAAAAAACCAGAAAAAACCAAAAAGAAGGATGGTACCTGACTGCTCGGCCCAGCAGGAACCAAGGAGAAGCACGAAGAGGCCGCGATATAAGCCCCCGCGGTCGCAGACGTTATGACCACGGGAAACCCATCATCGACCGCGGTCGCGTAGTCCTGACCGCGGCCAAGCGCTTGGTTGCCGCGGTCGTATGGCCCCTGACCGCGGCACCTGGTCGTTGACATCAAAACCCGACCCAAACCATCCCTTTCACCTCATTTCACCTCACCAATCACACTCCACCTCATTCATCACCCTCCACCACCTTCATCACCACCTAATCACCTTCCCAAACCTCTTCGAATGAATCCGGTTCATCTCCACCAGCATCCCGGATCCAGGTAAGTTCTCTTTGTCCTTACCAATTCGATTATCTAAGCATTTTTCTCATCCAATCTCGACTTGTTTCACACTGAGGACAGTGTTAAGTCTGGGGGAGGATTTCATCCCTTTCTAACCACTTTTCTTTCATGAGTCTTGCATTATCTACACTTTTTGCATTTTCCTTAAAGTTTTTCAAAACCGGTTTTCAAAACAAAATACGTTTTAAAAGGGAATGGTGAACATGAATCAATGATAGTTGACTGTATGCTTTTAGACTGTTCCTAGTGACATGCTCATTCATGATTTAGGACTAAACTAGGCGGTAGCTAAGCACATTTGAAACGAAGTACCCCAGAGGAATTTGAATAATTTTGATTTAGATGAAGGGATACACTTGTTCTATTTTATTTGGACTTAATTTGGACTTAATTTTCTCATTGAAGCATTAGACCAGGGAAACGAATCATATATTCAGGATTCCTTTATCCTTTTACCACTCTCTGTTGATCCTGAATGGCTAGTTCATCTTTAGCTAGTTCCCCACCTTAACCAATCCTCTTTCAAACCACATGCACTCTTGTTTTCTATTGTCTTATATGCAGATAAGTGCAAAAACGTTGGAGAGAAAGAGGAACGACGCAGTTTTCAGTCACCAAGGACAGAGACCTGCGATTTGCCGGAAAAGTTCCCTGAAGGATTCAACACAAGAGGAAGCTCAGTTTGCCTTAGAAAAATCTCAAATTTTGGTACAATCTCGTCCTCTAGTCTCTCTCTCTTTAAAAGGCATTTCCGTTCAAAAAAAAAAAATCCAAAAATAAGAAAAGAAAGGAAATAAAAGATTTGTGCGTTCCCTATTTTTGTTGTCACTTAACCAGTTTATGCTTTTGCTTTGTTTGAGGACAAACAAAGGTTTAAGTCTGGGGGAGTTGATAACACCGTATTTTAATCACTTTTATGGATCGTTTTGAAATACTTTTTCTATGTTTTTAATTGCTTTTAAGTACTTTTATCACGTTTTTCTAGTATTTGTAGTTCCAAGACTCTTTTCAGGTAACTTAGGGAAAAGCTTAACAAAACGGATAGAAAACCAGATTTCAGCTCAGAGTCAAACCGTCAGTAGTTCACCCCTGATTGAAGGCCTTCTCACCGTCTGATCCAGCTTAAATTTGGAGACCTTAAATATGGAAGTATCAGCTTTCCAGTGCACTTTACAGCTTGGCAATCCAACGGTTCAATCAAAAGATATGCGAAGAGCAAGATGTCCCGTAAACCAGCTGGCAAACACATCCACCCGCAGCCAACAAGCAATTTTCCGCGGTCAGGAGCATCCCGACCGCGGCAAACCACTCATTCCCCACGGTCACACTTGTCCCGACCGCGGCCATCAACCTCCGAGCCCAAAATGCCAATTTCTGAAGCCCACATTTGGAGAAACCCTAAGTGACGTCCAGAGAGGTCCTGAGCACTATAAATACATGTCTTAGGAACCCTAAATGAGAGGAACCTCAGAGAACCGAATTATTACTTCATACTTTTATTGTTTTCGCTTTAGCTTTTAGGGAGAGAGAGATTTGTTCTCTTGAACCCTTGTTCTTTCTTTTTCAATTTCGGTTTCTATTCTACTTATTAATACTATGCTTTTGATTTCGTTCATTATGTCTGAGTAGTTTTATTATTGGGATTAAGGGATTTTCGATGGGGATTTATATGTTCGATGAGGATTCCATGAGCTTTTGAGCCGAATCTTAGAACTTTTTCTTCTGAATTCGTTTTTACTGCATGAGAGTAGCGTCATGAACTACAATCTGATCCAGATGCTTGGTGACACGAAAGTGTTCATCAGATATCAGATCTAGTTTGGGAGAGCAAAACAAACATAGGAGTGGAAACCTACCTATGAGCGATTTGTGAATTAGGACGAGTCTTAAACATAATGCATCTCTTCTCTTCCAGGGCCAGAGTGGAAACCTACTGGTCAGGGTTGAGAGAGATAGTTGTCTATGATCACGACAGTGGCGTATTCATACGTCCGTGACTCCAGTTCGAAAAGTTTAAGCTAAGATCTTATCAATTTTACTCTCTAGCAATGTTTTGAATCGTTGTACCCCTGAGAAAACTTCCCTGAACCCCAACGCCTTCTTTCTTATTGATTTACACCGATTTTCTTTCAAGCTTTAGTTCAATATTGTCTTTCCCTTTTAGTTCATTTTCATTTAAGCAATTAGATATCCGTTTTTTATATTTTTAGTCATTTTCGTTAAGTTTAGTTATTACGTCATTTAATTCCCGTATTCTCTTTTAATATTTCGTTTTTACATTTTAAACACACTACCAAACCCCCACTAAACCGTTTTTGTTCTAGACTTCCTTACTTTAATCTTATTTCAAAGACTTTTTGCAGGAAAAGATCCTCCTTCCCTGTGGATTCGATCCCTAAGTACTACAATCGATCAGCTGTGCACTTGCGGCTATTGATTTCAATTAGGGTAAAACTTGACAACCCTCAACACCACACATCAAGTCACACATCAACGGTCAACTACAAAAATAACCTCTTTTCTTTCGTAGACTTCTTAAGCCTTCAAATGAAGTCTACTATGTTTTTTTTTGTTTTCAAAGGATATCGAGTAGACTTCTCGTGAGGTTTAATGAAGTCTACTTTTAAAAAGTCAATTGCAAAAATAACCTTATGTTGACTAGTAGACTTCAGTATACTTCACGAGAAGTCTACTTTCGCGATATGA
Organism: Eutrema salsugineum; assembly: GCF_000478725.1. Lineage (NCBI taxonomy): Eukaryota > Viridiplantae > Streptophyta > Magnoliopsida > Brassicales > Brassicaceae > Eutrema > Eutrema salsugineum. Next base: position 9,370,239 of record NW_006256342.1, read on the forward strand.
AAAATGAAATATGGAGAAATTGAAGTGCGACGATTACCTTTAACAAAATTGAGCTCGGCTACAGTTCTTTTAAGCACCCAGAACTCAGGATTTCATCAAAAATAAGCAACCCAAATGTCAAGTAACCAGAAATCACCCAAAATGCATGACTTTTGGCATTGTAACTTAGCCCAGATGTTTTGGAGAAGAAATTATGAAAGAATGAGGAAGGTTATGAGTGAATGAGCTCAAATATTTACTTATTACAGCTTTGAAATTGGTTGAGAAGCATTTATTCTATTTTCATGGTTGTTCATGGTGGTTGAAGAAATTGAAGAAGATGGCATTCTCGTAATTAAAAGGTCTTTAGGTCCAAGGAGACTTTAGCCAAATTAAAGAAAATCGAAATAATAGATGTATAATGGCATTTTCGTTAATATTTTAAGTGGAAAGGATAAAATTGTGAGAAAATGACAAAAGTTGGAGAGAAAAAAAAAGAGATTAGTTTGGTGTTTGACTTTGAAATATGGGTTAAATCTGAAACTCTCCCTTATTTATAATTGCATAATCAGCACATATATTTACAATTGAAAATATCAGCGAACATTTTTATAGTTTTATTTATATATATTATATTTGCATTTTCGAATAAAAGAATTATGGTTAATATTTTCTCCGCATATAGTGCGGGTATTTACCTAATACTTTTCCTAAAGTAATAGATGTGCTCTGTTTAATAATTTTGAATTTTGGTAATAAAACCAAAACCATTAATAATTTCAGTCAAACAGTTTATGGTGTAAACATTGAAATATTTTTCTTATGGTAAATTTTTTTCTGGTCAACACTTTAGAAATTTTGTTTTATAAAATTAATATTGTTACTATACGAACAGGCGTTATAAACAATAAAATATTTACAAGTTCAACGGTTAGCTCAAACTGACATACTAATTAATCACACTTATTATAAACTTTACTAATTTTCTTTTTCCTATTTGTTTTGTAAACAAAATTAAAGTATTAAAATATCACTTTTTGTCTTAAGAAAATTTATAAAGTGTTATTATCTATAAAATTCTGAAAGCATTTATTTAAGAATCTGACTTCACATAAATTATTGGTTTTTTTTTATAAAGACCAAAAGGTATCACATCTCTCTTGTCATATGAATACTGAGAAGTATAAATACATAACTACATAAAACTGTAAATGTATTATGCCTCTAATATCATTTTAATTTCACAAAATTTAATCTAAGATTGATTCTTAGACAACATTAAAGAAAGGGAACAAGAACTTACGTCTCGAACATGTCAGGCCCCTCAAATCTTCGCTCTCAATCCAAACCACGATGATCTGTGGTAGATCCCAAACTTGCTATGTGAGGCAAAAATATCTCATAGTTAATTCCCATTTTTTTGTTTATATATATATATATTGTTAATTGGGTTAATTTGGGGAGACTTATTGTTGTTTCCAGGGAATAATATGATTTTCAATTGTTGTAATATATTCTAGATTATAGACCCATCAATGGATGATGATATATCTTGTATATGTTATCACATACTAATCAAACTTATCTTTTGATTTCAAAGCAAAGATGATATGCGTATGTATTAGAATCAAAATTATCATTTGATTCCTAAAAAAAGCTAGATGATGTGAAAATATATTTGGGGTGGGCATAGTGATTGGAAACATGAACACTTGTAGTATATACCTCAGTAGATGTAGACCAAGCATGACCAATTTAGAGCTTTGTAGAGTTGACATCTCAGCATGGCAGACATGTAAATAACACATGAGATAAATGTTGTTTTTAAAATGTTCTTTTCAATTCGAGTTCAATGATTGGTTCAACAAACGCTCAAATTGGTCATGCTCTCTCTACATCTATTGAGGTGTATACTTCTATGTTATAATTTTTTTTATCTATCTTTCTCTTCTGGCTTTCGTATTAATGATAAATACAATGAACGTTCACACTAGCTAGTATTATACAATATATATAATATATGTTTATGTTAGCTTGGATGTGTGAGTGTAAGTGAGCTCATTTGTACTGAAAAATCCACCCATCTAACCATCTTCTGCAAACAATATAGTGCGTTACAAATTTAAATCTCTTATTTATCCATGAATGCATAAAGTGTATGCCTGCATGAGCATTCACGCACGTATCTATCCACTTATTCTAAATATCTTCTTGATAAAAATTATGTTTGTTGAAGTAAATATGAGAGTTTTATAAAACTCTCTAAATTTATAAAACAATTCTTTTAATTAATTGTAGCAAAAATATATTTTAAATCTATTGTTCTCACCAGTTCCATCAGTTTCAGTATCACACTCTAAATTAATAATTTCGGCTTCCTGTACAGTAAAAGATTAAAATTATACATATGTATGCGTGTTAACATATATAATTATGTATTATTTTTGTCTTTTTCTGTACAGGAAGTCGAAGTTATTAATTTAGAGAGTGATACTGAAATTGATGGAACTGGTGAAAACAATAGATTTAAAATATATTTTTGTTACAATTAATTAGAAGAAGTGTTTTATAAATTTGGAGAGTTTTATAAAACTCTCATATTTACTTTTACAAACATAAACTCTAATTTTTATCAAGAAGATATTTAGAATAAGTGGATAGCTACATGCGTGAATGCTCATGCAGACATACACTTTGTGCATTCATGGATAAATAAGAGATTTAAATTTGTAATGCACCATATTGTTTGCAGAAGATGGTTGGATGGGCGGATTTTCCTGTACAAATGAGCTCACTTACACTCACACATCCAAGCTAACATAAACATATATTATATATATTGTGTAATACTAGCTAGTGTGAACGTTCATTGCATTTATCATTAATATGAAAAAATAGAAGAGAAAGATAGAAAAAAGTTATAACATAGAAGTATATACCTCAATAGATGTAGAGCGAGCATGACCAATTTGAGCGTTTGTTGAACCAATCATGGAACTCAAATTGAGAAGAACATTTTAAAAACAAAATTTGTCTCATGTGTGACTGTCATGCTGAGGTGTCAACTCTTCAAGCTCCTAATTGGTCATGCTCGCTCTACATCTACTGAGGTATATACTACAAGTCTTCTTGTTTCCGATCACTATGCCCACACCAAATATATTATCACATCATCTATCTTTTTTCAGGAATCAAATGATAATTTTGATTCTAATACATACACATATCATCTTTGCTTTGAAATCAAAAGATAATTTTGATCAGTATGTGATAACATATATAAGATATATCATCATCCATTGATGGATCTATAATCTAGAATATAGTACAACAATTCAAAATCATATTCCCTGGAAACAACAATAAGGTCTCCCCAAACAATATATATATATATATATATATATATATACACAAAAAAATGGGAATTAACTATGAGATATTTTTGCATTAATAGCAAAGTTTGGGACCTATTACAGATCATCGTGGTTTGGATTGAGAGCGAAGATTTGAGGGGCCTGACATGTTCGAGACTTAAGTTCTTGTTCCCTTTCTTTAATGTTGTCTGAGAATCAATCTTAGATGAAATTTTATGAAATCAAAATGATATTAGAAGCATAATACATTTACAGTTTTATGTAGTAATGTATTTATACTTCTCATTATTCTTATGAAAAGCGAGATGAGATACCTTTTGGTCTTTATAAAAAAACCAATAATTTATGTGAAGTTAGATTCTTAAATAAATGCTTTCAGAATTTTATAGATAATAACACTATATAAATTTTCTTAAGAAAAAGTGATATTTTAATACTTTAATTTGTTTATAAAACAAATAGGAAAAGGAAAATCAGTAAAGTTTATAATATGTTTGATTAATTAGTATGCCAGTTTGAGCTAAGCATTGAACTTGTAAATCTTTTATTGTTTGTAACGCTTGTTCGTATAGTAAACAATATTAATTTTCTAAAACAAATTTTCTAAAGTGTTGACCAGAAAAAAATTTACTATAAGAAAGTAATTCCAATGTTTACACCATAAACTGTTTGACTGAAACTATTAATGGTTTTGGTTTGAAATCCAAAATTCAAAATTATTAAACAGAGCAAATATATTACTTTAGGAAAATTACTAGGTGATTATCTGCATAATTCTTTTATTCAAAAATGCAAATATAATGTATATAAATAAAAATATAAAATGTTCGCTGATATTTTTAATTGCAAATATATGTGCTGATTATGAAATTATATATAATGATTAAAGTTATATTTATTTTGTAATACAATTGCATAAATGCTAGATATTAGTTTTATAATTGATTTTAATAATATTTTTATATGAATAAGTTACATATTAAATATATTAAATTGGATTAATATGTTCTATCTAACCTTTTTCGTGCTTTTAATCAGTTCTTGGATTTGCTCTTCGTTGGTCTCCACTAAATCTGGTGGGACACTGATCTTGAATTTTGCAAAAGGTCTTGGCTGGTGACCTTGCTTTTCCTTATCCTTCTCCTTTGGCCAATTACCCTTTGTCTAATCCTTGCAAAATATTTGAGTTTTACAGATTAAATGTTTGAGTTTTAAATATATAATTGATATAAACTAATCTCTAACAAATTGATGTTAATGGCATATGATGTAATTAATCTAATAAGTTGAACATACTTTCAAAAAATCTCTAAGAATCTTTCTGAGATTGACAACTCAACATTGCATTCATGTAAATAATACATGGGACAAAGGTTTTTGTAAGCGTCCTTATCAATTAATAATATAAGACTTGTCAATTAATAATATAAGATTACTGACCGTTTGAAAATTAGTCGACTTATTTTGTGAGTTTGTTTGACAATGATAATTAGTTGACTATGAACGCTTAATCTGATATTAGCTTATTATGAGAAATAAATGTAGGTTTTAGTTAGCTACAAATATATTGGGTATTGTAAATGAATTTGAACCTGATCCGGGCCCATGGGATCCCACCGAGTCTGCATCGTTAACATGCCTGCAGTGGAAAGAGAAGACATAATCAATAATGGAGGATAAAGAGGATTTGTTAGTCGGAGGAGGCGGTGGTGTACTACTGGTAGCTAGCTTGAAAACTGGCGAAATTACTGGTTCGAATCGTGACTTGCTTGCTCTACCATCTTCCATGAACTAACGTCATTAAGTCTCTCCCTCTCCTAATATCACTCGCTTCGGTTTTTATATTCGTCGATGGATTTTAAATGGACTTACATTTACTTGTTTTTTTTTTTACTTTCTTCTTAGTTCCCTCGATCATTTTTGAAAATCCGGTGAATATGAATCTGGTTAAGAATGAACAATTCTGAAAAATGCTCCTTTATTTAGAATCTCTCAAACAATCTCACAAGATCTGTTTGATCAATATTACACGCAGTCAACCCTGACTCGACCCTGACTGATTCTTAACTACCCGAATTTCTCTCTCAAGTGTTCTGATTACAACCTTATGCCAGTTCTCCTCACTCACCCAATTCACCTTTTTTTTTCTTAAGGCTTGATCTAAAGTGATACGACCCGCTCCTTTAAAAAAGCTCTCGCATATTCTTCAAAGATCTCTTTCCTTAGTTAGATATTCTCCAGATCTTCTTCAAAGATCTCTTTCTTTTTCTTCTGGTCCACGTCACATTCTTATTAATCTGAACGATTATGCCACATCACTCCTGATTACCTTGTTACACGAACAGAACTTCAAACTCCTTGTGCTAACAATCTCCCCTTTTTTATCTGAATGTACTCTCTCAAGCCTCCTCTTCAATACCTGTTACTCAAGCACACTAAAACCACAAGACATAGCAATATGCAGCAAGGCATAACACACTCATACGACCAAAAACAGTAACTCAATATAGATAGATAAAATATGCCTTAGGGGATAATAAGGTCTGTTACAAAAACCACAAATAAGTAAAATAAAACTGAATAAAACTCCTGAAACTCAAGCACTATTAGATGATAAAGATCGTAAAAACTTCAAAATTCCAAACACTAATAGAAAACTCCCCCTAAGTCCTTGATCACTAGTGCAGCCACAAACTTGACTCTGTGAGGAGACAGGTTCACACGGTCTGTGGTGGGAATCCAGTTAGCACAGCACAGTCTGTACACCAACTTCATCAGAGGACTGAATGCGGGCTGTTCCAGGTCATTCCAGCAATCAACTTTTCCACTAGACAGAAGAGCCGCAGCAGCATCCAACGAATAATTGTCCAGGACTTCAGAGTATTGAGGTGACTCCCGAGAAGGATTCTCCAACAGGTTGTTGATCACATAGGGTGAGAACTCGAACATTTGACCCCGGACATAAAAATAGTTGACTCCCTCACGACATACCATATCACCCAAGTTGGCGTGGAATTCACGGACGATATAAAGGATGTATCGTTGGACATCAATCACTGAGTAGATCAGACCAGTTCGCCGAAAAAAATCTTCAAGTTCCTTGAACTGAGATGCCCCTGGTGACAGAAAGATTTGGTCATGAAACCCTCGAAGTTCCAGCTGAGCATGTCTTTGCTGTCCTTCCACAGTGTAAAAGTGATGATTGAGGGGGCGACACGGCGGCAACATCAAGTGAGGATAGTTATAATCCTTGATGAGCTGCAGCTGGCGATGGATCTCGTATCAAGCAGAGAAATCAGTGTATGGAAACACTTCTTCACAATCAGAGCTGCTGATGTGGGTGCAGTGGGCAACACAAGTTTTACCCTAGACAAGCTGCAAGTGCACAACAAACGCAATAGTACTTAGGGATCGAATCCACAGGGATTTCTGTGTTTAGGACTTCTAACTGATGCTAAAAACAATCGTAAACCTAATCTAATAAAAAAGGGTTTAGATTTGTCATTAAATCTAATTATGCAGAGAAATAAAAAGCTGGAAATAAAATCGGTTGAAAACTATATGAAAAACGGCGCTGGGTTCAAGGTTCATCTTTAGGGTTCATGTTATAAAACACGAGGAATTTAGGCAAGGATTTTCTATGACTCTTAAACTAAGATAGACACATCTAAGATTAGCCAACTCTCATCACCCTAATCATCTAATCACTTGTTCATGGCAATTAACTCTCGCTCTCATGCCAGAACAAATTCATGCTTTGTAGATCGGAATCCATCTCGGCTTACTTATCCTCCGTAGGTAGCTTTCGTCTCCTACGACGGTAACGTCCATAAGATCCATTTCAGGCAACCCAGATTCAACACTCTCGTGACTCAGATTTAACCTAGAATCAGATTATGGCGCCTTTTTCGGGGATTTGCTTTGCTGTCTTTTTATTTTTTCTTGTTCTAATTTCTGTTCTAAACACCTAATCTCTAGTTTCTTCTTAAGTTTCAGATAATCTCTTTCTTTTCTTTTCTTTTTCTCTGTCTTTTGATAAGTGCATGAATACCAGACGCAAACCTGCACCAAATATTCCGATTCTAGACGAGATTGTCAAACACAAAACATAACTTCGAAGACTTAGACGAACGCAAGGGATGGCCGACGACGACCAAACTGGAGATCCCGTAAAGCGAAACCTTAATTAAGGCCATGATGATTCCGATCATGGTGATGACCAAGAGGATGATCAGTAGATGGAGACGGAAACCAAATCCCTCCAAGAAATTCCCAAAACCGAGATGTTGTAGACCAGAGGAGAGGACGTGAAGATCTTGATGCACCAGTCAACACTGCTGAAGACGAGAACTAAGGATTACAGCCGAATGGACGCAATAACCGCTCCATTCAACCCGTAAATAACCACCGAAGACAAGCCTGAAATCATCGTATAGCTGACTTTGATGCACTGACTCAGAACTTTCAGAATCGATCTGCAATTCAAGTACCATTCCAAAACCGGAATGAGTTCGAAGTCAAGCCTCAGATAATCTCTTTGGTGAAACAAAATAAATTTCATGGAGTCCCTTCTGAACATCCAATGAAGCATATTGAGCTTTTTGAAGAAAATCTGCAGCATAATGAGAACAAACCAAGTTCTAGTAGATTATCATAAGTGTAAGTTTTTCCATTTTCATTAAGTGATAAAGCTCACCGTTGATTGAAATCTTTGCCTGCAAGATCGATTACTAACTAGGAAGAATGCGAAACCGCTTTCCTGAACCATTTCAATACTAAGTCAAGGTCGAACCTACTGAGAAACAAGATCAAAAGTTTCCAGCAAGGTCCGGTCGAATCTTTCTATGAAGCCTGGAAGCGTTTTAAGGAATATGAGCGTGATTGTACACACAACGGATTTTTCGGATCAAGCCTGCTAAGCACATTCTATAGAGGATTGTAACCGAATTACAAGCTCTCACTTAACACAGCCAGCAACAGAGATTTGCTCAAGCTAATAGCAATGATTGCCCAGAGTATGATCGCTTGACAAAGCCGACAAGAACAGACAACAAGGTGATTACCAAATTGAAGAAATGATGAGCCAACTTCTCAAGATCCATAGTCGCCCAGCCCATTGATGCGAGCAAGGGTTGCTTTCGCAAAATAGTTTTAAATTTATAAACCCTAGTGTCTGCAAGTGCACAGCCGTGTGTTGTAGTACTTAAGGTGTCGATCCACAGGGAGAGTTATCTTTTCCTGCAGAAACTTCAAATTGGATTAGTAATCGAACTCAAAGACCAATTGGGGTTTTTGTGGGGTTGTGTGTCACGATTTCTAAACTAAACAGGAAATAAAAATAGATCAAAAAAAGGATGAAAAACGTGCTGGGCATAGAGTTCATCTCTAGGGTTCATGATCTAAGATACAAGGAATTTAGGTAAGGATTTTCTATGATTCTGAAACTAGGATAGACACTTGTAAGATTAGCCAACTCTCGTCACCCTAATCATCTACCACTTATTCATGGCAATTAACTCTCGCTCTCATGCCAGAACAAGATCATGCTTTGTAGCTCAGAATCCATCTCAGCTTACGTATCCTCCATAGGTAGCTTTCGTCTCCTACGACGGGGACGTCCATAAGATCCAGTTCAGGCAACCTAGATACAACACTCTCGTGGCTCGGATTTAACCTAGGATCGGACACTGGTTAGCTCCTCCAGCGTTACCGCTTTGAGATTTGGATGAATGGGAGAGTCATTTAAAATCGAAATCCTTTAACCTAAAAAACCTAGATGTCATCGATCATGGTGTCCCTTTCGATGGCCCTCTTCACCCAGCAAGGTGACTACTCAAACATGGCTGAGCTTGACAATATCATCTTTGGTTTTGAAATAGAAAAGCAGTAAAGTAAAAGAGATTGCAGAAACTGAATAGATAGATGAAAAGAAAGAACAAAGGTTCAAGAGAAAAATCTCTATCTCCCTAATCTAAACCTAAGAAACAAAAGTTTGGTGCCTCTTTATCAAGGAGAAAGGAGCACACACGAAATTAGGTCTCTAAAATACATATTTATAGGTCTCCAAGTGTTTCTGGTCGTCCTTAGGGCTTCTTATGAAAAGAGAATGAGTTGGGCTTGAAAACAGGCCATTGGGCCAAAAATGGGCTTGTCGCAGAAACAAGTCTCTCCAGGCCTGGTAAATGTTGGTACACCGTGGATGAAGGCTCTCAGGCGTGGCCAGGATGTTGCTCACCGCAGTCACGAGCTCCTGAGCCGCGGTGGTTGGTCTATGATCTCCAAACTTCATTCCTTCTCTTGCTTCTTTCGCGAGACTGCAGAATATGTCTTCAGTAAATTGGAAATAACTTATGATCCAACCGTTGGATTGCTTTGCTTCCACTTGTATTGGAACGCTGGTTGTGTCCTCTATCTTGTCTCCAAATTGAGCTTGATCAGACAGTGAGAAGATCTTCATCGGATGTGAAAATTCTGACAGTCCGAAATTGGCCAAAAGTGGATTTTTCTCCAATTTGCATTGCTTTTGCCTAAGTAATCTGAAAAGTCTTTTAAAACTCCAAAACATGGAAAACACTTATAAAACCTTCAAAAGTGATTGAAAACACCTGCATAAGATACTGAAAGTGATCCATAAAAATGGTCAAAATCAGGTGTTATCAACTCCCCCAGACTTAAACCTTTGTTTGTCCTCAAACAAAACTAAAAATCTGAATCTGGAAAAGAAGTTTGAAAATCACAGGAACTAACAAAATCTCAGAGTCCATACTTCTAAACTAGAGTTAGTCATTATGCTCAAATCAAGGATAGTGTAGAAAATTCTCACCAAAGCACAAGCATAACTAGTCCGTTGATCCGTCATGCGAAAATCTACACACTTAAACCTATCCTCCAGTCAACTAGCTCTTAACATTCGTTCAAAAGTTCAAGTGGTTCTCATCAAAGGACTTTAGTAAAGCAATCAAGGCTAGGTATTCAAAATGGCTCTTTCAGGGTGAGGTTCTTAGTGTTTAGGGTTACCTTTTTCTGGAGAGACAAGACATTTTGCAAAACAGCAAGAGATGATGGAACTGTCAATGCCCCAACAGTTTTCAGTCACATACTCCTTGCTTGAAGATTTCTAATCTGTTTTCTTCAGGTTCTCCTTATAACTTTTTCAGACTTAGATTTTTGTCCAGGATATAAAACCAATGATCACAATTGAATACTTGCGGCCTTTGCTTCAAATAGCTTTACCCTAGACTCTTTAGACTTTTAGTTTCCTTTCCCTTCATTCTTTTTCTCTTTTTCCGATTTTTTTTTTTGAAAGGGAAAACCGCCTTTGGATGTAGAGTCTTAGGAAGCACGAAATTTACCTTTAAATTAAAGCTTTTTGAGGCACCATTGAGCTTTGATAGATTCTTGATGCTCCACTTTCTCAAATTCTTTCAGTCTTCTTTTTCAGTGACTGAAAACCATGTTGTTCCTCCCTCTCCACCGTTTTTGCACATATCTGCCAAAAGAGCTAAAGAGATAATGCATGAAGTTTGAACATAAAGGTTTGGGTAAAGGGTGTGGTATCAGCTAAAGATGAACTGGCCATCTAGGACAACAAAGAGTGGTAATAATGATGTAAAGATGTCCTAGATGTGTATCATGATGCCTGCTAAAACCAATGATGAGAAATTAGATGTCAAGATTATGTTCAAGTAGAATGAGCTAGTATATCTTGGCAGAAAAGATCTCCATGAATAGAAATCCTCTGGTGGGAGTTCGTAGTGGAAATACTCTAGCTAACGCCTAGTCTAGTACTAACCACAAAAGAAACTATCATTAGAAGCACATGGGTCTTATTCATCACAGTTTTGTTTTTGGTGTTCCTGTTTTGAAATCAGTGTTCCTATTTTCGAAAAACTTATGAAAACCTAGAAAACCTTTTATGAAAGACCTTTTATGAAAAACAAACTCGAAGCAAACCAATATTTATTAGTAAAGGATGAACATCCTCCCCCAGACTTAAATCACACTGTCCTCAATGTGAAAAAAGTTGGTGAGAAGATGGTAAATAAAAGCAAAATAGTCTAAGGAAAAGAAAAGAAAATGATGTAGAACCGTGGGTATGATGAGGTGATGGATGGGCACCTATGTCTCATGGCTGCTATCTATCTCTGTGGCAGAGGAATAATCATCATACATGTGGTTCTTTGCATGAGCACTATGCTTAGTGCGAATGAGACATACTCAGGAAAGTTCCATGACCTGCAAAACAGAGTTCTCGAGACCAAGAATGAATGAAGCTGCATTTTGAATCAAGTTTTATGAGCAAAGATGTTCATACAGCTATCTCAAACACATTCAAATGACAAACAAACTGTTATTGTATCAAAATTGCAAAATCTAAGAATTTCTGGTCAAGTTCGATATATTGATGTCCAACACATGAGATTTCTGAATCAAGATGATGCTAATGCTCACTCATATGTAATTTAATCTGGTTTTCTATCAACAAGGACCAAACAATCCAGACTTGCTAAGCTGAATCAAACAATTCTTCAAATTTTGATTTTTTCAAGTGTTCAAATCTCAGATTTCGAATATCACAAATCTATGGGGTCTAGGTATTAAATCATGCAATTTAACTACCTAGAAGTCTAGTCTTGAGCTCAAAGACAATTTCCAATCATCCTAAGGTAAATTTCTACTGATTCTAAGAAAACTCTAAATTTGAGTTCATGAGAAAAAGTGAGAAATTTGGATCCATACCTTGATGAAAGTGTGATGTGATGATAGATTTGGAATCTCCTTTGAAAAAGATGAGACAGGTTTGAAATTTTGAAAAGAATTTGTCAAGTTTAAAATCTGGTCTTTTCTCAAAATCCCCAAGCTTGTTGGGAAGATGAAGAGAAAGACCCTTTTAATCTTTTAAATCCTCTTTTTTCTCTTAAAAAGATGTTTTTCCTAAGAAAAAAGTATTTTAAAAGTTTTAAGGATTTACCTGGATTCAGGATGGATTTTAGAATGGTTATGGAGTTTTTATGATGGAAAGAAATTCTTGACAAGAAGAGATGACATTGTTGGTCTTTGTGGATCTCCTTGAAGAGATTCAAGTACAGACCACTTGCACCAAAACTTACATAATTTCTTTCTCAATGGTCAGGTACCTGATTATTCAACTCCATAAGACTGGTGACTCAAGAATCTTCAACTTTGATGAAGGGTCCGACTGCATTCGGGAAGCGCAAGGCTTCCGTCTCGCCGGTTCTTTGATGTGTATCTGATTGGTCTAGCTGCGAGACATGTTCATCTTCAAACTGCCATATATTTCATCTCACAGATCCAAATCTTACGATTCTAAGTGTTCTGGAAAGTTTACATTCTCCTCTACAAAATTTATGAAGATGGAAAAGTCTGTATCGAAGTGTAAGACCTCCGTCTCAAGCAATCTTTCAGGCGCGTCGTCAGGTGAAGGTTAGGCTGGCCGCGGGTGAGAAGATGGGTCGGCCGCGGGTCAAGGGGTCGTGGCCGCGGGTCAAGAGGTCGTGGCCGCGGTACAGGTGAGGCTGGCCGCGGGTCAGGTCCTCCAGGCCGCGGTAAACACATTTTTTTTTTGATTTTTTTGTGTTTTTGTGTTTTTGTGTTTTTTTTCTTTTTTTTTTTTTGAAAACCTGAAACTAAGAAAAGGAAAACATTTTTGAAAAAAAGAAAGAAAAATTAAAAGAAAACATACCTGCAAAGGAATTTTCTCCTCCAGGATCAAAGATTAGTCTTGGAACTTCTCTGGGATATGAATCTTCAATGCTTTCCTTTTGTGACAAGTCTTGAGGGAAGAGTCTTGAAGGCTATCTATGCTTCACTTTGGCTCCATCTGAGTCTTGATCATGTCCCATATGAGCAAAGATCAAGTGTACATCAAAAGAAACATTGTTGCACATTGAACTTCTTTGGTTGATGTTTTGATGAAGTGTGAAGGGTGGACCTTCTTCTAGGACGTTTTCAGGGATCTTTGTAGCTTCTCCAAGATCAAAAACTGGTTCTTCTCCACTGCTTATAGTCAGGCAAAGAGAGTTCTTTGCATCCTTTCTAATCTCCATAACATGGAAATCATTAGGAAGAAGACAATCTTCAACTTGAAGAGGCAAACCGGTGTGAAACCTGTTCCCTCAGAGAGTTTTGGTATTTGAATCACATCAGATTTGATATCACAAAGAGAATCATGAACTTCTATTCCTTGCTCTTCTTCAGGAGCTTCAATCAGCGACTTCACCATAAGTGTATCATCCTTCATGGGATTTTTCTCACACTCAAAGTTGTGAGGAGTTGATGCAGAGGAAGGCTTTGGCTCATCAAGAACAGGAGGAAATTGATCCACTTTCTCTACTTCGAGGCACTCAAACGGTTTGGTAGTGATGAGGTCATTGCTGGGAACAGAAACAGGTTCTTCTCTTCCTTGGTCAAGGGATTCGATGATGGGAAAATTAGGATCCAAGAGATTTTCATTGGACATGGTATTCTTAACAAATTTGAAGGAGGTTTCTCCATCTAATTCATAAGCTACCCAACATCCATCATCTCTAGACTCGAATTCATTCAGCTCTTGAAGCATATTGTCTATCTCTTCAACATCTTGTTGATCCATCTCAGCAACAAGTCGACTAAGCTTGGGACTTAACCGATTTTGTTGTGGACGAAATTGATGGAGGTGAGATGGTTGATGATTCACCATGGGCGAATGCACTTCATCTCGGTAGTGATGATTCTGAAGAGAGTTCCAATCCATGTCGTCCGATTCACTGTAAGCATATGAATGAGAGTACTGAGTAACACACAGGTGATAACACCCTCTCCCAATGATCTCATCTTGCTCCCAAGGTGAATACATGTTCCAGAAACCTGAAACAAAGAAAAACAAAACGAAATTTTAAAAGAAAAAGGGTGTCTAAGAGTCGGATTTACTAACCTATGAAGTTTGCCAGAAGCAAGAGCGAATCTCTCCCCGGCAACGGTACCAAAAACTTGATGCGAGCTAGGGTTGCTATCGCAAAAGAGTTTTAAATTTATAAACCCTAGTGTCTGCAATTGCACAGCCGTGCGTTGTAGCACTTAGGGTTTCGATCCACAGGGAGAGTTGTCTTTTCCTGCAAAAACTTCAAACTGGATTAGTAATCTAATTCAAAGACCAATTGGGGTTTTTGTGGGGTTTTGTGTCACGATTTCTAAACTAAACAGGAAATAAAATAGATCAAAACAAGGATGAAAAACGTGCTGGGCATTAGGGTTCATCTCTAGGGTTCATGATCTACGACACAAGAAATTTAGGTAAGGATTTTCTATGATTCTGAAACTAGGATAGACACTTGTAAGATTAGCCAACTCTCGTCACCCTAATCATCTAATCACTTATTCATGGCAATTAACTCTCGCTCTGACGCCAGAACAAGATCATGCTTTGTAGCTCGGAATCCATCTCTGCTTACGTATCCTCTGTAGGTAGCTTTCGTCTCCTACGACGGGGACGTCTATAAGATCCAGTTCAGGCAACCCAGATACAACACTCTCGTGGCTCGGATTTAACCTAGGATCGGACACTGGTTAGCTACTCCAGCGTTACCGCTTTGAGATTTGGATGAATGGGAGAATCATTTAAAATCGAAATCCTTTAACCTAAAAAACCTAGATGTCATCGATCATGGGGTCCCTTTCGATGGCCCTCTTCACCCAGCAAGGTGACTACTCAGACATGGCTGAGCTTGACAACATCATCATTGGTTTTGAAATAGAAAAGCAGTAAAGTAAAAGAGATTGCAGAAACTGAATAGATAGATGAAAAGAAAGAACAAAGGTTCAAGAGAAAAATCTCTATCTCCCTAATCTAAACCTAAGAAACAAAAGTTTGGTGCCTCTTTATCAAGGAGAAAGGAGCACACACGAAATTAGGTCTCTAAAATACATATTTATAGGTCTCCAAGTGTTTCTGGTCGTCCTTAGGGCTTCTTGTGAAAAGAGAATGAGTTGGGCTTGAAAACAGGCCATTGGGCCAAAAATGGGCTTGTCGCAGAAACAAGTCTCTCCAGGCCTGGTAAATGTTGGTACACCGTGGATGAAGGCTCTCAGGCGTGGCCAGGATGTTGCTCACCGCAGTCACGAGCTCCTGGGCCGCGGTGGTTGGTCTATGATCTCAAAACTTCATTCCTTCTCTTGCTTCTTTCGCGAGACTGCAGAACATGTCTTCAGTAAATTGGAAATAATTTATGATCCAACCGTAGGATTGCTTTGCTTCCATTTGTATTGGAACGCTGGTTGTGTCCTCTATCTTGTCTCTAAATTGAGCTTGATCAGACGGTGAGAAGGTCTTCATCGGATGTGAAACTTCTGACGGTCCGAAATTGGCCAAAAGTGGATTTTTCTCCAATTTGCATTGCTTTTGCCTAAGTAACCTGAAAAGTCTTTTAAAACTCAAAAACATGGAAAACACTTATAAAACCTTCAAAAGTGATTGAAAACACCTGCATAAGATACTGAAAGTGATCCAAAAAAATGGGCAAAATCAGGTGTTATCACCCATGCCTGTGAAATCACCAATGGCATAGAAGATGAAGGATTTTTTGAGACCAATCACAACAATCCAGCATTTCAAGAAGAGGACGTGAAATATGTAGGAGCACAACGACCATATCCGAACCGCTTCAAAAATGGTTTCAACAACAACTTCTGAAATGCCAACGTCAACAATCTCTCTTACCGAAATCCGAATGTAGAGAATTCCCAAGATCAGTTTTACCCACCACAGCAAAAACCATTCCAAAACAAATTTCAAAATAGACATTTCGGAGGAAACAGAGGCTTTCAACCGCGACAACAATACAATTACCAAGGTGCGGATTCGAAAATCAATTTGGACAGCAGCAAGGAGTCACAACAAACCAGCTAGCTTCACAAATTAGAAGACTTGAGCAATCAATTCAGCAACTTGTCATGACAAATGAGAAGACACCCAAAGACATAAACGTGAAGGTTGATTTTATGTACAATGATCTAAACGGGAAGTTTGAAGCCCTGTCTACCTAGGTCAAGAAGCTAGCCATTCAAGTCGCACAGACAGCCGATTCCATGAAGAGACAGAATGGAGCTCTTTCTGGAAGAGTTGAGGATAATCCTAAGAGGTTCTGCAATGCTATTACCACACTGCCCGAAGAAAAAGCGTCAACCGATGAAGAAGACAAGGAGACCTTGATTTTTGTGCCCATTTATAAAGATGTCGATGCAAGGCAGCCACCCTTCAAGGTATCCCAACGTTCTCTGTTTCAAAGGCTCACCAAATCCGATGATCCGAGACGTTTCTCTTTCCAATGTTTCATTTCAGGAATCAAGTTTACAGATTGCTTATGCGACTCCGGAGCCAATGTCAACATCATGTCCAAGAATTTTGCTGAGAAGTTGGGAATAAAAGCACTCAAGAATTCTAGTGTTAAAGTAAATTTGGGAGATTCCTCTAAAAAGGATACCGAAAGGGCGATTCAAGACCTGAAAATTCTTGTTGGAAACAAGATTGTCCCAGCAGACTTCCAAGTTCTCGAGATGAATCAAGACAAAGAAAGACCACTCATTTTTGGCCGCCCATTTCTAGCAACTGTAGGAGCAATAGTCGATCATGCAAAACGGTGTGCCGTATTTTTAAATGTAGATCGCAAAAAGTTCTATCTGATCACACCGTACTTGTACCCATTTTCACCATTGATTTCAAATGCTTTTTTAAAGGTTTTAATCAGTTTGAGGAACTTTTATTATGATTTCTCTATGTTTGTAGTGTCAAGGCACTTTTCAGAAAATTTAGAGGAAAAGATGGCAAAATTGAAGAAATCCACATATTTAGCTTAGATTCAGACCATCAGAAGTTCAGCCTCAAATGAAGACTTTCTCACCGTCTGATCCAGCACAAATTTGGAGACATTCAAGAGGAGATAAACAGCTTTCTTTAACACTTTGCATCAGGACGATCCAACGGTGCAATCCAAATATACATGGAGAGCAACTTGACCAAATTCACCAGTCCCTGAATAAACTTACCCGCGGTGGATCTAAGCCGAACCATAAGGCCCAACATCAAAGCCCATTTCGTCATTTCTCTGTAGAGAAGCCCTTAATGAGACCTGAAAGACCTTAGGACCTATAAAGATATTTCTTAGCAGTCCTAATTGGGTGTGTGCTCCTGTAATGTATTTTTGAGACACCAAACTCTATTTTCTTAGGGTTAGGTGATGGAGAAGGGGATTCTTCCCTGGATCCATTGTTCTTTCTCATGTATATCTAATTAGCTTTTCTATTTCATCTTATGCATTCTTTCATGTCTTTTATCATTTCCTGCATCATGTAGATTTGTCCCAGATAGTCAAATTTCTAAAGATTCATCGATAGGATACATGTTCGACTAGGATTTTTAAGTTTCTAAAGTATATTCTGAATCTCATCTCTTCTAAGTTGTTCATACTGCATGAGGATAGATTCATGACCTATTCTCTGAACCTAGGATCGATCAGAGCCAGGAGAGTGTTGTATCAGATCATCCGTACCTAGCTTCAGAAGAACATAGTCACTAGAGGAGTCGAAAGCTACCTGTAGAGAAGATGTGAGCAAACGAATTCAGTATTAAATGCATGATATTATTCCTGGCATGATAGCAAGATTTAATTGTCAGATTTAAGTGATTAGTTGGTTAAGATGACGAGAGTTGGTTAGCCATACATATGCCTATTCGAGTTCCATGCAGATCGCAGAAATATATAAGGATAAATCGCACGGAAGCTAATTGGAAATGCTTAGACATCGATTAGAGTAAAATGGAGAAGTCCAAATCGCCCACTATGACTCTAGAGTCCTTAGTTTTAGTCGAACACCTTTCAATTATTGCTTAAGCAACTCATTTTCATTGCATTTAATTTCCGTAAATATTAGATTTAGTTCCCTTCGCTCACTAAGGGATTAGTTTTAGTTCCCGTAACCGAAAATCTCAAAACCCCATAAATTTATGACTTCGCTTACTATCCCAGTTTGGTGTTTCCTTGCAGATTAGATATCTTCCATGTTGATCGACACCCTAAATCCTACAACGTACATTTGTACACTTTCAAACATTAGGGTTTTATAAATTTATAACTCCGTACCAACGGACTTCCAAAAGACCTGCAACCCTGAGGCCCCTCACTATCCTACTGTCTGAGACGAAGTTCAAAGTGGCAAGGCTTAGACAAAGGGTAATTGGCCAAAGGAGAAGGATAAGGAAAAACAAGGTCACCAGCCAAGACCGTTTGCAAAATTCAAGATCAGTTTCCCACCATATTTAGTGGAGGCCATTGAAGAGCAAATCCAAGAACTGATTAAAGGCACGAAAAAGGTTAGATAAAAAATATTAATCCAATTTAATATATTTAATACGGAATTTTATTCATATAAAAAATATTATTAAAATCAACTATAAAACTAATATCTAGCATTTATGCAATTGTATTAGAAAATGAATATAACTTTAATCATTATATACAATTTCATAATCAGCACATATATTTGCAATTAAAAATATCAGCGAACAAATTTATATTTTATTTATATACATTATATTTGCATTTTTGAATAAAAGAATTATGCGGATAATCACCTAGTAATTTTCCGAAAGTAATAGATTTGCTCTGTTTAATAATTTTGAATTTTGGATTTAAAACCAAAACCATTAATAGTTTCATTCAAACAGTTTATAGTGTAAACATTGGAATTACTTTCTTATGGTAATTTTTTTTGGTCAATAATTTGGAAACTTTGTATAAGAAAATTAATATTGTTTACTATACGAACAGGCGTTACAAACAATAAAAGATTTACAAGTTCAACGGTTAGCTCAAACCGGCATACTAATTAATCAAACATATTATAAACTGTACTGATTTTCCTTTTCCTATTTGTTTTGTAAACAAATTAAAGTATTAAAATATCACTTTTTGTCTTAAGAAAATTTATTTAGTGTTATTATCTATAAAATTCTGAAAGCATTTATTTAAAAATCCGACTTCACATAAATTATTGGTTTTTTATAAAGACCAAAAGGTATCTCATCTCTCTTTTCATATGAATACTGAGAAGTATAAATACATAACTACATAAAACTGTAAATGTATTATGCCTCTAATATCATTTTGATTTCACAAAATTTAATCTAAGATTGATTCTCAGACAACATTAAAGAAAGGGAACAAGAACTTACGTCTCGAACATGTCAGGCCCCTCAAATCTTCGTCTCAATCCAAAACACGATGATCTGTAGTAGGCCCCTCAAATCTTCGCTCTCAATCCAAAACACGATGATCTGTAGTAGGTCCCAAACTTTTCTATGTGATGCAATAATATCTCATTGTTAATTCCCATTTTTTTTGTTTATATATATATATATATATATATATTGTTAACTGGGTTAATTTTTGGAGACCTCATTGTTGTTTTCAGGGGATAATATGATTTTCAACTGTTGTACTATATTCTAGATTATAGATCCATCAATGGATGATGATATATCTTGTATATGGTATCACATATTGATCAAAATTATCTTTTGATTTCAAAGCAAACATGATATGTGTATGTATTAGAATCAAAATTATCATTTGATTCCTGAAAGAAAAGATAGATGATGTGATAATATATTTGGGGTAGGCATAGTGATCGGAAACAAGAAGACTTGTAGTATATATCTCAGTAGATGTAGAGCGAGCATGACCAATTAGGAGCTTGTAAAGTTGACACCTCAGCATGACAGTCATGTAAATAACACATGAGAAAAATTTTGTTTTTAAAATGTTCTTCTCAATTCGAGTTCAATGATTGGTTCAACAAACCTTCAAATTGGTCATGCTCGCTCTAGATCTATTGAGGTATATACTTCTATGTTATAACTTTTTTTCTATCTTTCTCTTCTGTTTTTCGTACTAATAATAAATGCAATGAACGTTCACACTAGCTAGTATTACATAATATATATATAATATATGTTTATGTTAGCTTGGATGTGTGAGTGTAAATGAGCTCATTTGTACAGGAAAATCCGCCCATCCAACCATCTTCTGCAAACAATATGGTGCGTTACAAATTCAAATCCCTTATTTATCCATGAATGCACAAAGTGTATGGCTGCATGAGCATTCACGCACGTAGTTATCCACTTATTCTAAATATATTTTTGATAAAAATTAGAGTTTATGTTTTGTTAAAGTAAATATGAGAGTTTTATAAAACTCTCCAAATTTATAAAACACTTCTTCTAATTATTTGTAACAAAAATATATTTTAAATCTACTATTCTCACCAGTTCCATCAATCTAAATTAATAACTTCAACTTCCTGTATAGAAAAGACTAAAATAATACATAATTATATATGTTAACACGCAGACAAACCTAAATCATAGATGGGTGAGGTCAGCATCCCATGATCAAAATTGAGATCTTCCAAGCCTACAAAAATTTTACCTTCGGTTTTGGTAGCAACAAGAACTTTGCCAATTATGAGTTAAACCAATAATAATATATTTTTGTTTGTTCTATCTAATTAATTGTAACAAAAATATATTTTAAATCTATTGTTCTCACCATTTCCATCAATTTCACTATCACTTTCTAAATTAATAAGTTAGACTTCCTGTACAGAAAAATACTAAAACTATACATATTTATGCATGTTAACATATATAATTATGTATAATTTTAGTCTTTTACTGTACAGGAAGCCGAAGTTATTAATTTAGAGAGTGATACTGAAATTGATGGAACTGGTGAGAACAATAGATTTAAAATATATTTTTGTTACAATTAATTAAAAGAAGTGTTTTATAAATTTAGAGAGTTTTTTAAAACTCTCATATTTACTTCAACAAACATAAACTCTAATTTTTTTCAAGAAGAATTTAGAATAAGTGGATAGTTACGTGCGTGAATGTTCATGCAGGCATACACTTTGTGCATTCATGGATAAATAATGGATTTAAATTTGTAATGCATCATATTGTTTGCAGAAGATGGTTGGATGGGCGGATTTTCCTGTACAAATGAGCTCACTTACACTCACACATCCAAGCTAACATAAACATATATTATATATATTATGTAATACTAGCTAGTGTGAACGTTCATTGCATTTATTATTAGTACAAAAAACAGAAGAGAAAGATAAAAAAAAAGTTATAACATAGAAGTATATACCTCAATAGATGTAAAGCGAGCATGACCAGTTTGAGCGTTTGTTGAACCAATCATTGAACTCGAATTGAGAAGAACATTTTAAAAACAAAATTTGTCTCATGTGTTATTTACATGACTACCATGCTGAGGTGTCAACTCTAGAAGCTCCTAATTGGTCATGCTCACTCTACATCTACTAAGGTATATACTACAAGTGTTCATGTTTCCGATCACTATGCCCACCCCAAATATATTATCACATCATCTATCTTTTTTTCAGGAATCAAATGATAATTTTGATTCTAATACATACACATATCATCTTTGCT
The DNA here is from genome assembly GCF_000478725.1 of Eutrema salsugineum. Taxonomy (NCBI): domain Eukaryota; kingdom Viridiplantae; phylum Streptophyta; class Magnoliopsida; order Brassicales; family Brassicaceae; genus Eutrema; species Eutrema salsugineum. The sequence goes on from NW_006256342.1 coordinate 9,392,112, forward strand.
TTGAAATCAAAAGATAAGTTTGATTAGTATGTGATAACATATACAAGATATATCATCATACATTGATGGATCTATAATCTAGAATATATTACAACATCTAAAAATCATATTATTCCCTGGAAACAACAATAAAGTCTCCCCAAATTAACCCAATTAACAATATATATATATATAAACAATAAAAAAGGGAATCAACTATGAGATATTTTTGCATCACATAGCAAAGTTTGGGATCTACCACAGATCATCGTGGTTTGGATTCAGAGCTAAGATTTGAGGGGCCTGACATGTTCGGTCGTAAGTTCTTGTTCCCTTTCTTTAATGTTATTTGAGAATCAATCTTAGATTAAATATTTGTGAAATCAAAATGATATTAGAGGCATAATACATTTAAATTTTTATGTAGTTATGTATTTATACTTTTCAGTATTCATATGAAAAGAGAGATGAGATACCTTTTGGTCTTTATAAAAAAAACCAATAATTTATGCGAAGTCAGATTCTTAAATAAATGTTTTCAGAATTTTATAGATAATAACACTATATAAAATTTCTTAAGACAAAAAGTGATATTTTAATACTTTAATTTGTTTACAAAACAAATAGGAAAAGGAATATCAGTAAAGTTTATAATATGTGTGATTAATTAGTATGCCAGTTTTAGCTAACCGTTGAACTTGTAAATGTTTTATTGTTTGTAACACCTGTTTGTATAGTAACAATATTAATTTTCTAAAAATAATTTTCTTAAGTGTTGACCAGAAAAAAATTTACCATAAGAAAATAATTTCAATGTTTACACCATAAACTGTTTGACTGAAATTATTAATGGTTTTCGTTTTATATCCAACATTAAAAATTATTAAACAGAGCAAATCTATTACTTTAGGAAAAGTATTAGGTGAATACCATCACAATGTGCGGAGAAGATATTAACCATAATTATTTTATTAGAAAATGCAAATATACTATATATAAATAAAACTATAAAAATGTTCGTCGATATTTTTAATTGCAAATATATGTGCTGATTATGCAATTATAAATAATTATTAAAGTTATATCTATTTTGTTATACAATTGCATAAATGCTAGATATTAGTTTTATAATTGATTTTAATAGTATTTGTTATATGAATAAATTACATATTAAATATATTAAATTGGATTAATATGTTCTATCTAACCGGTCAAACATCAGACTAATATACTTTGTTTTTGATATAAAATATTTAAATTATAATATGTATGGAAATATTTAGATTTTCTTATTATCAAATAGATAATGTGATTATTTGTTTAACAAAATTAAGATCACAGAAAGATGAGATCAAGAATAAAATGTTTAGTAACATAAGTAATTTTATATGTATTAAATTTTTATAAATATTTTGATAAGAAATAGAAAGAGAGAATATCTTTACAGATTAAATGTTTGAGTGTTAAATATATAATTGATATAAACTAATCTCTAACAAATTGATGTTAATGGCATATGATGTAATTAATCTAATAAGTTGAACATACTTTCAAAAAGTCTCTAAGAATCTTTTTGAGATTGACAACTCAACATGACATTCATGTAAATAATACATGGGATACATGAGACAAAGGTTTTTTGTAAGCGTTCTTATCAATTAATAATATAAGACTTGTCAATTATAATATAAGATTACTGACCATTAGAAAATTAGTCGACTTATTTTGTGAGTTTGTTTGAAAATGAAAATTAGTTGACTATGAACGCTTAATCTGATATTAGCCCATTATGAGAAATAAATGTAGGTTTTAGTTAGCTACAAATATATTGGGTGTTGTAAATGAATTTGAACCTGATCCGGGCCCATGAGATCCCACCAAGTCTGCATCGTTAACGCGCCTACAGTGGAAAGATAAGACATAATCAATAATGGAGGATAAATAGGATTTGTTAGTCGGAGAAGGCGGTGGTGCACCACTGGTAGCTAGCTTGAAAAATGACGAAATTACTGATTCGAATCGTGACTTGCTTACTCTACCATCTTCCATGAACTCACGGCATTAAGTCTCTCCCTCTCCCAATTTCACTCGCTTCGGTTTTTATATTTGTCAATGGATTTTAAATGGACTTACATTTTTTTTTTTACTGTCTTCTTAGTTCCCTCGATCATTTTGGAAAACCGTGAATATGAATCTGGTTAAGAATGAACAATTCTGAAAAATCCGCCTTTATTAAGAATCTCTCAAACAATCTCACAAGATCTGTTTGATAAATATTACACGCAGTCAACCCTGAGTCGACCCTGACTGATTCTTAACTACCCGAATTTCTTGTTCTGATTACAACCTTATGCCAGTTCTCCTCACTCACCTAATTCACCTTTTTTTCTTAAGGCTTAACCTAAAATGATACGACCCGCTCCTTTAAAAAAGCTCTAGCATATTCTTCAAGGATCTCTTTCCTTAGTTAGATATTCTCCAGATCTTCTTCAAAGATCTCTTTATTTTTCTTCTTGTCCACGTCACATTCTTATTAATCTGAACGATTATGCCACGTCACTCCTGATTCCCTTGTTACACGAACAGAACTTCAAACTCCTTGTGCTAACAATCTCCCCCTTTTTATCTGAATGTACTCTCTCAAGCCTCTTCTTTAATACCTGTTACTCAACCACACTAAAACCACAAGACATAGCAATATGCAAGGCATAACACACTCACACGACCAAAAAAAGTAACTCAATATAGATAGATAAAATTTGCCTTAGGGGATAATAAGGCCTGTTACAAAAACAACAAATAAGTAAAGTAAAACTGAAATAAAACTCCTGAAACTCAAACACTATTAGATGATAAAGATCGCAAAAACTTCAAAATTCCAAACACTAATAGAAAACTCCCCCTAAGTCCTTGATCTGTTGCTGTTAGTTGGCAGCATCCTCATCAGGTTCATAATCTCCCCCTGCTTGAGAGAATACATTCATATAAAAAAAATTCTGATATTAACAAGTCAGGCAAAAGGAGGTTCACTTACCTTCAACTCTGAGTTTGATGACATTGATGAGTTTCCCAAGATGATCCAAACCAGCTAACAGCTTCTGTGTACTGCAGATTCTGGACTTGTGCACAAGCTGATTCAGGATGGTTGGGTAACGAGATTCCTCATCATTATCAAAACCAAACACTGGAAGTTGAAATTTCAGGACCTGACAGATCAGATTTGGGAATGGAAGAAGCTTGTGAATTGAACCAGGATAACGAGCAACACCACAAATTTGGTAATGTATCATTGCTCCAAGATTGAAGCGCCGGCCCGTCACTAGTGCAGCCACAAAGTTGACTCTGTGAGGAGACAGGTTCACACGGTCTGTGGTGGGAATCCAGTTAGCACAGCACAGTCTGTACACCAACTTCATCAGAGGAGTGAATGCGGGCCGTTCCAGTCATTCCAGCATCAACTTTTCCACTAGACAGAAGAGCCGCAGCAGCATCCAACGAATAATTTTCCAGGACTTCAGAGTATCGAGGTGACTCCCGAGAAGGATTCTCCAACAGGTTGTTGATCACATAGGGCGAGAACTCGAACATTTGACCCCGGACATAAACATAGTTGACTCCCTCATGGCATACCATATCACCCAAGTTGGCATGGCATTCCCGGACGATATAAATGATGTATGGTTGGACATCAATCACTGAGTAAATCAGACCAGCTCGCCGAAAAAAATCTTCAATTTCCTTGAACTGAGATGCCCCTGGTGACAGAAAGATTTGGTCATGAAACCCTCGAAGTTCCAGCTGAGCATGTCTTTGCTGTCCTTCCACAATGTAAAAGTGATGATTGAGGGGGCGCAACATCAAGTGAGGATAGTTGTTATCCTTGATGAGCTGCAGCTGGCGATGGATCTCGTAACAAGCAGAGAAATCAATGTATGGAAACACTCTTTACCATCAAAGCTGCTGATGTGGGTGCAGTGGGCAACACAAGTTTTATCCTAGACAAGCTGCAAGTGCACAACAAATGCAGTACTACTTAGGGATCAAATCCACAGGGATTTGTGTGTTGAGGACTTCTAACTGATGCTAAAAACAATCGTAAACCTAATCTAATAAAAATTGGTTTAGATTTGTCACTAAATCTAATTATGCAGCGAAATAAAAAGCTGGAAATAAAATCGGTTGAAAACTATATGAAAAACGGCATTGGGTTCAAGGTTTATCTTTAGGGTTCATATTCTAAAACACAAGGAATTTAGGCAGGATTTTCTATGACTCTGAAACTAGGATAGAAACATGTAAAATTAGCCAACTCTCGTCACCCTAATCATCTAATCACTTGTTCATGGCAATTAATTCTTGCTCTCATGCCAGAACAAAATCATGCTTTGTAGATCGGAATCCATCTCGGCTTACGTATCCTCCGTAGGTAGATTCCGTCTCCTACGACGGTGACGTCCATAAGATCCAGTTCAGCCAACCAAGATACAACACTCTCGTGGCTCAGATTTAACCTAGAAACGGATTCTGGGTTATCAGTCCATAATTACCGCTTTGAGATTTGGATGAATGGGAGAATCATGTTTAAAATTGAATTCCTTTTTCCTAAAAACCTAGATGTCATTCGAACGTGGAGTCCCTTTGGATTTCCCTTTCACCCAACTAGGTGACTACTCAGACATGGCTGAGATAGACATCATCATCGGTTTAGAACTAGAAAGAAGAAAAGTAAAGAAACAAAAGTTGCAGAAAAACTTCTCTTATTGAAGACAGAGTGGCGATGAAAAGCTCCTACAGATGCATAAAAGATAAAACCTAAAACTACAAATGAGTTCTCTCTCAAAGAGAAGAAAGATATTCTCTTACAAAAGACCTAAAATGAGTATTTATAGTGCTTCTCCAAGTCTTGGGCGTCTAGGGCTTGTAAATTAGGTGCAGGAAGTGTCTTGGGCCTTAGTTGGGCTCCTTAGGTTCGGACATAGGTCCACCGGGGGTGAAACCTCTTGAGCCACGGTAGAGAGAAGGATGGCCGCGGGTGAAAGCACCTGTACTTGACTGGACTTGTGTTGATCGTCCATCAGTTCATTGATGATATCTGGAGATATAACCGTTGGATTGCTTTGATTCTAAGTGTGTTGGAAAGCTGGTTGTCTCCTCTATAATGTCGCCAAGTTTGGGGATGATCGGACCGTGAAAAGTTTTTCATTGGTTGCCAAACTTCTGACGGTCTGAATTTATATAAAAATGTACTTTTGCTCCAAAATTTATTCCAAATTTCTAAGTTTCTTGAAAAGCCTTTTAAAACTACAAAACATGGAAAACACTTATAAATATTTAAAACTTAGTGAAAACACTTGCATACGTTATTGAAAGTGATCCATAAAAGTGGTTTAAATCCGTTGTTATCAACTCCCCCAGAATTAAACCTTTGTTTGTCCTCAAACAAAACCAATGATCTGAACCTGGAGAAGAGATTTGAAAATCGCAGGAACTAACAAAATCTCAGAGACCATGCTTCTAAACCTGAGTTCGTCATTATGCTCAAATCAAAGATAGTCTAGAAAATTCTCACCAAAGTACAGGCAAAACTAGTGCGTTGATCCGTCATGCGAAAGTCTAGACACTTAAACCTATATTCCAGTCAACTAGCTCTTAACATTCATTTATAAGTTCAAGTGGTTCTCATCCAGAGGACTTTAGTAAAGCACTCGAGGCTAGGTATTCAAAATGGCTGTTTAGAAGGTGAGGTTTTTAGTGTTTAGGGTTACTTTTTCTGGACAAACAAGACATTATGCAAAATAGCAAGAGAGGGTGGAGCTGTTGATATCAACAGTTTCCAGTCATATTCTTTTTGCCTTAAGATTCTTGATCTCCTTTCTTCAGGTTCTCCTCATGACTCCCCCAGACTTAGATTTTTGTCCAGGTTTTAAAACCAATGCTCACAATTGAATACTTGTAGCCTATGCTTCAGATAATTTCGGCCATCCTAGACTCTTATAGGCTTTTTGTTTTTCTTTTCCTTTCATTTTTTTTTATTTTGTTTTTGTTTTTTTTTTGCAGAAAGGGGAAAATGCCTATGGATGTAGAGTCTTAGGAGGCACAATATTTACCTTTAAGTTCAAGCATTTTTAGGCACCATTAAGCTTTGATAGATTCTTGATGCTCCACTTTCCCAAATTTCTTCAGTCCTTCTCTTGAGTGACTGAAAACCATGTTGTTCCTCCCTCTCCGGCGTTTTTGCACATATCTGCCAAAAGAACTAAAGAGAGAATGCATGAATTTTGGAATGGTGGTTTTTTGGGTAAAGGGTTTGGTACCAGCTTAAGATGAACTGGCCATCTAGGACAACAAAGAGTGGTAACAATAAGGTGAAGATGTCCTAGATGTGTATCATGATGCCTGCTAAAATCAATGATGAGAACATAAGATGTCAAGATTATGTTCAAGTGAAATGAGCTACTCTATCCTGGCAGAAAAAGTCTCCATGAATAGAAGTCTTCTGGTGGGAGTTCGTAGTGCAAGTACTCTAGCTACCGCGTAGTCTAAGTACTCTAGCTACCGCGTAGTCTAGTACTAACCACAAAAAGAACTAGCATGAAAAGTGTAGAAGCACATGGGTCTTACTCATCATAGTTTTGTGTCAAACATTCCTGAAAAATACTCATAGATTTTTTTTTTAAATTGCAGAAAAGGATAAGAAACAAAGAAAAATAGATTAGTACGGATAAACATCCTCCCCCAGACTTAAATCACACTGTCTCTAGTGTGAAAAAGTTGGTGATAAGATGGTGAAATAAAAGCAAAAGAGTCTATAATAAAAGAAAAGAAAAATGGTGATAGAACCGTGGGTATGATGTGGTGATGGATAGGCGCCTATGTCTCATGGCTGTCATCTGTCTCTGTGGCAGAGGAGTCATCATCAAACCTTTGGTTCTTCTTCAGTAGCCTCTTCATGAGCCTGTTGATCTTCTCTTGCTGGTCAAGCTTCTTCTTCAAAGCTGCAAAGTCTGCATCACTCCTAGTGGATGCTCTAATCTTAGAAGAACTTGATCTGGATGAAGATGGTGCAGGCTGAAGTCTCCTGCTGTTTTCAGCTACCTCTCTCTTGGCTTTTGCAGCCAGAAATTGCTTCATGGTCAGAGGTAAGAGTCAAAAAGATGGTAGGAAGTCGCTAGTCTCTGGTTTCCATCCTGGGTCTGAACAATCTCGGAGACGGGGCATTGAATCTGATGGTAGAAGGGCCCTGTACTCGGTGGAACTAGTGCAGAACTTGTAAGCAAATTCAATTGGGTCCATCTTGGCCCTGGTGATAGTCCTGTCTCTAAAGAACTGAGAGAGATCAAACCATTCCTCTCTAAGAGGTGTCTAAGCTAAAAAATCAACTTCTGCTGCTATCATAAGCGAAGTAATGATGCTCCCAAAAGGTGGGGAGTAGTCCTGACCATAAGATGTAAGCATCTCATGCTTAACCTTCACTAGATTCCTTGCAATGATGCAAGCAAAGCAAGCAAACCTCGGGTGATCTGCGAATGGTATCTGTAGTGTCACCAACTCTGGCTTAAGGACATTCGCTTGGTTGGTCGCGAAAACACAGTGTGTGCTAGTAGCTTATGCACATAGCGAACAGCAGGGTGAGGAAGTAATGATGCCGTGGACCTTCCTTTGTCATAAACACCATAACCCATCAGTTTCCAAAGATCCGCATCTGAATCTTTCTCCAATGCAATCTCATCACAATAAGGCAACTTCAAAGCATCACACATCTATAAGATGGTAAGAGAGTAGAGATGACCTCCAATAGAGAAAGAGAGTGTGCCATCTAGAGCTCTAGGAGAAGCTCTCTTCTTGTAGCACAAAGTTGCTGATGCAAGGAACTCCTTGGTGTGGCTCTCATAGATTGGAAAACTCCGCTCCATGAATGATCTTATTCCAAGCCTATCAAGATACCATATCACATCTTCTCTGATTCCAAGCATCTCAAGAGTTGAGTAGTCAATTGCTGGAGTTGGCTTGATCTTCAGCTTCTCAAGCTGCGCCAAGTAGTTGATGTCTGGGTCAATGGCTTTACCAACAAACTTCACTTTTGGCCTAGAGGAAGACTTGGCTTTCCGAGGTGCAGATATCTGAGTGGAGGCTCTTTTAATCTCTCCTGAAAAGATTCTTCTTTGCGTGGCAATAAAGGTGGATAAAGGTTCATCATCACTCAGTTGTGTCTTGTTTAATGCATCATATGTCTCATGCGAATGGGGCTTTTTTGCATGAGAACTCGTCTTGGTTCGAATCAGTCGAACTTGAGAAAGATCCATGACCTGCAAAACGAAACTCTCGAGACAAAGAATAAATCAAGCTGCTTTGGTATCAATTTTTATGAACAAGGTGTTTATAAAGTTATCACAAACACATTCACATAACAAACAAGCTGTAAATGCATCAATCATTGCAAAATATGGGAATTTCTGGTCAAGTTCGATATTTGATGTCCAACACATGAGATTTCTAAATCAAAACGATGTTAATGCTCACTCACATGTAATCTAATCTGGTTTTCTATCAATATGAACCAAACAATCCAGATTTGCAAAGCGGAATCAAACAGATCTCCAAATTTTGATTTGCTCAAAGTCTCAAATCTCAGATTTTCGAAAATTTTAAATCTCTGTGGGCTAAGTGTTTAATCATGCAATTAAACTACCCAGTAGTCTAGCCTTAAGTTCAAAGACAATCTCCAATCATCCTAAGGTGAATTTCTACTCATTCTAACAAAACCCTAAATTTTATTTCTTAAGAAAATGTGAGAAATTTGGTAGCATACCTTGATGAAAGTGTTATGTGATAATAGATTTGGAATCTCTCTTACCGAAATCCGAATGTAGAGAATCCCCAAGATCAGTTTTACCCACCACAGCAAAAAACATTCCAAAACAAATGTCAGAATAGACATTTCGGAGGAAACGGAGGCTTCCAGCCGCGACAACAATACAATTACCAAGGTGCGGATTCAACAATCAATTTGGACAGCAGCAAGGAGCCTTAACCCACCAGCTAGCCTCACACATTAGAAGACTTGAGCAATCTATTCAGCAACTTATCATGACAAATGAGAAGACATCCAAAGACAGAACGTGAAGGTTGATTTTATGTACAATGATCTAAATGGGAAGTTTGAAGCCCTGTCTACGTACGTCAAGAAGCTAGACATTCAAGTTGCACAGACAGCCGATTCCATGAAGAGACAGAAGGGAGATCTTCCTCAAAGACTTGAGGATAATCCTAAGAGGTTCTGCAATGCTATTACCACATTGCCCGAAGAAAAAGCGTCAACCGATGAAGAAGACAAGGAGACCTCGATTTTTGTGCCCATTTATAAAGATGTCGATGCAAGGCAGCCACCCTTCAAGGTATCCCAACGTTCTCCGTTTCAAAAACTCACCAAAGCCGATGATCCGAGACGTTTCTCTTTCCAATGTTTCATTTCAGGAATCAAGTTCACATATTGCTTATGCGACTCCGGAGCCAATGTCAACATCATGTCCAAGACTTTTGCTGAGAAGTTGGGAATAAAAGCACTCAAGAATTCGAGTGTTAAAGTAATTTTTGGAGATTCCTCTAAAAAGGATACCGAAAGGGTGATTCAAGACCTGAAAATTCTTGTTGCAAACAAGATTGTCCCACCAGACTTCCAAGTTCTCGAGATGAATCAAGACAAAGAAAGACCACTCATTTTTGGCCGCCTATTACTAGCAACTGTAAGAGCAGTAATCGATCATGCAAAACGGTGTGCCGTCTTTTTAAATGTAGATCGCAAAAAGTTCTATCTGATAACACAGTATTTGTACCTATTTTCACCATTGATTTCAAATGATTTTTCAAAGGTTTTAATCAGTTTTAGGAACTTTTATTATGATTTCTCTATGTTTGTAGTTTCAAGGCTCTTTTCAGAAATATTAGGGGAAAAGATGGCAAAATGGAAGAAATTCACATTTTTAGCTTAGATTCAGATCGTTAAATGTTCAGCCTCAAATGAAGACTTTCTCACCATCTGATCCAGCACAAATTTGGAGACATTCAAGAGGAGACAACCAGCTTTCTATAACACGTTACATCAGGACGATCCAAAGGTGCAATCCAAAGATACATGGAGAGCAAGTTGACCAAATTCACCAGTCCCTGAAGACTTTTACCCGCGGTGGATCTAAGCCGAATCACAAGGCCCAACATCAAAGCCCATTTCGTCATTTATCTGTAGAGAAGCCCTAAATGAGACCTGGAAGACCTTAGGACCTATAAATACATTTCTTAGCAGTCCTAATTGGGTGTGTGCTCTTGTAATGAGTTTTTGAGACACCAAACTCTGTTTTCTTAGGGTTAGGCGATGGAGAAGGAAATTCTTCCCTGGATCTATTGTTCTTTCTCATGTTTATCTAATTAGCTTTTCTATTTCATCTTATGCATTCTTTCATGTCTTTTATCATTTCCTGCATCATGTAGATTTGTCCCAGAGAGTCAGATTTCTAAAGATTCATCGATAGGATACATGTTCGATTAGGATTTTTAAGTTTCTAAAGTATTTTCTGAATCTCATCTCTTCTAAGTGGTTCATACTGCATGAGGATAGATTCATGACCTATTCTCTGAGCCTAGGATCGATCAGAGCCAGGAGAGTGTTGTATCAGATCATCCGTACCTAGCTTCAGAAGAACATAGTCGCTAGAGGAGTCGAAAGCTACCTGTAGAGAAGATGTGAGCAAACAAATTCAGTAGTAAATGCATGATCTTATTCCTGGAATGAGAGCAAGAGTTAAATGTCAGAATTAAATGATTAGTTGGTTAAGATGACGAGAGTTGGTTAACCATACATATGCCTATTCGAGTTCCATGCAGATCGCAGAAATAGATAAGGATAAATCGTCCGGAAGCTAATTGGAAATTCTTAGACATCGATTAGAGTAAACTGGAGAAGCCCAAATCGCCCACTGTTAGTCTAGAGTCCTTAGTTTGAGTCGAACACCTTTCAATTATTTCTTAAGCAACTCATTTTCATTGCATTTAATTTTCCGTAAATATTAGATTTAGTTCCCTTCGCTTACTAAGGGATTAGTTTTAGTTCCCGTAACCAGAAACTCCAAAACTCCATGAGTTTATGACTTCGCTTACTATCCCAGTTTGGTGTTTTCTTGCAGATTAGATATATTTCATGTTGATTGACACCCTAAATCCTACAATGTATATCTGTACACTTTCAAACACTAGGGTTTTATAAATTTAAAATTCCGTTTCAACGGACTTGCAAAAGATCTGCAACCCTGAGGCCCATCACTATCCTACTGTCTGAGACGAAGTTCAAAGTGGCAAGGGTTAGACAAAGGGTAATTGACCAAAGGAGAAGGATAAGGAAAAGCAAGGTCACCAGCCAAGACCTTTTGCAAAATTCAAGATCATTGTCCCACCAGATTTAGTGGAGGCCAACGAAGAGCAAATCCAAGAACTGATTAAAGGCACGAAAAAGGTTAGATAGAACATATTAATTCAATTTAATATATTTAATACGTCATTATATTCATATAAAAAATATTATTAAAATCCATTATAAAACTAATATCCAGCATTTATGCAATTGTATTACAAAATAAATATAACTTTAATCATTATATATAATTGCATAATCAGCATATATCTTTGCAATTAAAAATATCAGGGAACATTTTTAAATTTTTATTTATATACATTATATTTGCATTTTTGAATAAAAGAATTATGCGGGTAATCACGTAGTACTTTTCCTAAAATAACAGATTTGCTCTGTTTAATAATTTTGAATTTTGGATTTAAAACCAAAATCATTAATAGTTTCAGTTAAACTGTTTATGGTGTAAACATTGGAATTACTTTCTTATGGTAAATGTTTTTCTGGTCAACACTTTAGAAAATTTGTTTTAGAAAATTAATATTGTTTACTATACGAACAGGTGTTACAAACAATAAAAGATTAACAAGTTCAACAGTTAGCTCAAACTGGCATACTAATTAATCAAATGTATTATAAACTTTACTGATTTTCCTTTTCGCGTATTTGTTTTGTAAACAAATTAAAGTATTAAAAATCACTTTTGTCTTAAGAAAATTTATATAGTGTTATTATCTATAAAATTATGAAAGAATTTATTTAAGAATTTGACTTCACATAAATTATTGGTTTTTTCATAAAGACCAAAAGGTATATCAACTCTCTTTTCATATGAATACTGAAAAGTATAAATACATAACTACATAAACTGTAAATGTATTATGCTTCTAATATCATTTTGATTTTACAAAATTTAATCTAAGATTGATTCTCAGACAACATTAAAGAAAGGAAACAAGAGCTTACGTCTCGAACATGTCAGGCCCCTCAAATCTTCGCTCTCAATCCAAACCACGATGATCTGTAGTAGGTCCCAAACTTTGCTATGTGATGCAAAAATATCTCATAGTTAATTCCCATTTTTTGTTTATATATATTGTTAATTGGGTTAATTTTTGGAGACCTTATTGTTGTTTCCAGGGAATAATATGATTTTCAGTTGTTGTAATATATTCTTGATTATATATCCATCAATGGATGATGATATATCTTGTATATGTTATCACATACTGATCAAACTTATCTTTTGATTTCAAAGCAAAGATGATATGTGTATGTATTAGAATCAAAATTATCACTTGATTCCTGAAAGAAAAGATAGATGATGTGATAATATATTTGGGGTGGGCATAGTGATAACATAGAAGTATATACCTCAATAGATGTAGAGCGAACATGACTAATTTGAGCGTTTGTTGAACCAATCATTGAACTCGAATTGAGAAGAACATTTTAAAAACAACATTTGTCTCATGTGGTTATTTACATGTCTTGCCATGCTGAGGTGTCAACTCTACAAAGCTCCAAAATAGTTCAATGCTTCCGGTCTACATCTACTGAG
>NW_006256342.1:9407801-9417935 GCF_000478725.1 Eutrema salsugineum
CTCCCCCTAAGTCCTTGATCTGTTGCTGTTAGTTGGCAGCATCCTCATCAGGTTCATAATCTCCCCCTGCTTGAGAGAATACGTTCATATAAAAAAAATTCTTATATTAACAAGTCAGGCAAAAGGAGGTTCACTTACCTTCAACTCTGAGTTTGATGACATTGATGAGTTTCCCAAGATGATCCAAACCAGCTAACAGCTTCTGTGTACTGCAGATTCTGGACTTGTGCACAAGCTGATTCAGTATGGTTGGGTAACGAGATTCCTCATCATTATCAAAACCAAACACTGGAAGTTGAAATTTCAGGACCTGACAGATCAGATTTGGGAATGGAAGAAGCTTGTGAATTGAACTAGGATAACGAGCAACACCACAAATTTGGTAATGTATCATTGCTCCAAGATTGAAGCGCCGGCCCGTCACTAGTGCAGCCACAAAGTTGACTCTGTGAGGAGACAGGTTCACACGGTTTTTGGTGGGAATCCAGTTAGCACAACACTGTCTGTACACCAACTTCATCAGAGGAGTGAATGCGGGCAGTTCCAGGTCATTCCAGCAATCAACTTTTCTACTAGACAGAAGAGCCGCAGCAGCATCCAACGAATAATTGTCCAGGACTTCAGAGTATCGAGGTGACTCCCGAGAAGGATTCTCCAACAGGTTGTTGATCACATAGGGCGAGAACTCGAACATTTGACCCCGGACATAAACATAGTTGACTCCCTCACGGCATACCATATCACCCAAGTTGGCGTGGCAATCACTGAGTAGATCAAACCAGCTCGCCGAACAAAATCTTCAAGTTCCTTGAACTGAGATGCCCCTGGTGACAGAAAGATTTGGTCATGAAACCCTCAAAGTTCCTGCTGAGCATGTCTTTGCTGTCCTTCCACAGTGTAAAAGTGATGATTGATGGGGCGATACGGCGGCAACATCAAGTGAGGATAGTTGTAATCTTTGATGAGCAGCTGCAGCTGGCGATGGATCTCGTAACGAGCAGAGAAATCAATGTATGGAAACACTTCTTCACCATCAGAGCTGCTGATGTGGGTGCAGTGGGCAACACAAGTTTTACCCTAGAAAAGCTGCAAGTGCACAGCAAACGCAGTAGTACTTAGGGATCGAATCCATAGGGATTTGTATGTTGAGGACTTCTAACTGATGCTAAAAACAATCCTAGATCTAATCAATTAAAAAAGGTTTAGGTTTGTCACTAAATCTAATTATGCAGAGAAATAAAAAAGCTGGAAATAAAATCGGTTGAAAACTATATGAAAAACGGCGCTGGGTTCAAGGTTTATCTTTAGGGTTCATGTTCTAAAACACAAGGAATTTAGGCAAGGATTTTCTATGACTCTGAAACTAAGATAGACACATGTAAGATTAGCCAACTCTCGTCACCCTAATCATCTAATCACTTGTTCATGGCAATTAACTCTCACTCTCATGCCAGAACAAAATCATGCTTTGTAGATCGGAATCCATCTCGGCTTACATATCCTCCGTAGGTAGCTTTCATCTCCTACGACGGTGACGTCCATAAGATCCAGTTCATGCAACCCAGATACAACACTCTCGTGGCTCGGATTTAACCTAGAATCGGATTCTGCTTGATCAGTCCAGAATTACCACTTTGAGATTTGGATGAATGGGAGAATCATGTTAAAAATCGAAATCTTTTTTCCTAAAAACCTAGATGTCATTCGAACATGGGGTCCCTTTGGATTACCCTTTCACCTCCCTTTGGATTACCCTTTCACCCAATTAGGTGACTACTCAGACATGGCTGAGATAGATATCATCATCGGTTTAGAACTAGAAAGAAGAAAAGTAAAGAAACAAAAGTTGCAGAAAAACTTCTCTTATTGAAGATAGAGTGGCGATGAAAAGCTTCTACAGATGCATAAAAGATAAAACCTAAAACTACAAATGAGCTCTCTCAAAGAGAAGAAAGAGGTTCTCTTACCTAAAAATGATTATTTATAGTGGTTCTCCAAGTCTTGGGCGTCTAGGGATTGTAAATTGGGTGCAGGAAGTGTCTTGGGGCTTAGTAGGGTTCCTGAGGTTCGGACATAGGTCCACTGGGGGTGAAACCTCTTGAGCCGTGGTAGGGAGAAGCACCTGTGCTTGACTGGATTTGTGTTGATCGGCCTTCAGTGCATTGACGGTATCTGGAGATCTAATCGTTGGATTTCTTTGATTCCAAGTGTGTTAGAAAGCTGTTTGTCTCCTCTATAATTTCTGCTAATTTGGGGATGATCGGTCAGTGAGAAGATCTTCATTGGTTGCCAAACTTCTGGCGGTATGAATTTATCCAAAAATGTACTTTTGCTCCAAAAAATGCACTCCAAAGTTCCAAATTTCCTAAAAATCCTTTTAAAACTCCAAAACATGGAAAACGATTATAAAACCTTTAAAATTTAGTGAAAATACCTGCATAAGATATTGAAAGTGATCCATAAAAGTGTTCAAAATCAGGTGTTATTAACTCCCCCAGACTTAAAATTTTGTTTGTCCTCAAACAAAACCAATGATCTGAACCTGGAGAAGAGGTTTATAAATTTCAGGAACTAACAAAATCTCAGAGACCATGCTTCTAAACCAGAGTTTGTCATTATGCTCAAATCAAGGATAGTCTAGAAAATTCTCACCAAAGTACAGGCATAACTAGTCCGTTGAGCCGTCATGAGAAAGTCTAGACACTTAAACCTATCTTCCAGTCAATTAGCTCTTAACATTCATTTATAAGTTCAAGTGGTTCTCATCCAAAGGACTTTAGTAAAGCAATCGAGGCTAGGTATTCAAAATGGCTGTTTAGAAGGTGAGGTTTCTAGTGTTTAGGGTTATCTTTTCTGGAGAGACAAGACATTATGCAAAATAGTAAGAGAGGGTGGACCTATTGATATCCACAGTTTCCAGTCACATTCTTCTTGCCTTAAGATTCTTGATATCTTTTCTTCAGGTTCTCCTCATGACTTCCCCAGACTTAGATTTTTGTCCAGGTTTTAAAACCAATGCTCACAATTGAATACTTGTAGCCTTTGCTTCAGATAATTTTGGCCATCCTAGACTCTTTTAGGCTTTTTGTTTTTCCTTTCCTTTCCTTTTTTCGATTTTTATTTTTATTATTTTTTTGCAGAAAGGAAAAAATGCCTTTGGATGTAGAGTCTTAGGAGGCACGATATATACCTTTAAGTTCAAGCTTTTTGAGGCACCATTAAGCTTTGATAGATTCTTGATGCTCCACTTTCCCAAATTTCTTCAGTCCTTCTCTTGAGTGACTGAAAATCATGTTGTTCCTCCCTCTCCGGCGTTTTTGCACATATCTGCCAAAATAATTAAAGAGAGAATGCATGAAGTTTGAAATGGTGGTTTTTTGGGTAAAGGGTTTGGTACCAGCTTAAAATGAACTGGCCATCTAGGACAACAAAGAGTGGTAACAATAAGGTGAAGATATCCTAGATGTGTATCATGATGCCTGCTAAAACCAATGATGAGAAAATTAGATGTCAAGATTATGTTAAACTGAAATGGGTTAGTCTATCCTGGCAGAAAAAATTCTCCATGAATAGAAGTCCTCTGGTGGGAATTCGTAGTGCAAGTACTCTAACTACCGCCTAGTCTAGTACTAACTACAAAAAGAACTAGCATGAAAAGTCTAGAAGCACATGGGTCTTACTCATCATAGTTTTGTGTCAAACATTCCTGAAAAGTAATCAAAGAAAAATTTTAAAAAATTGCAGAAAAAAATAAGAAACAAAGAAAAATAGATTAGTACGGATAAACATCCTCCCTCAGACTTTAATCACACTGTCTCTAGTGTGAAAAAGTTGGTGAGAATATGGTGAAATAAAAGCAAAAGAGTCTAAATAAAAGAAATGAAAAATGGTGATAGAACCGTGGGTATGATGTGGTGATGGATAGGCACCTATATCTCATGGCTGTCATCTGTCTCTGTGGCAGAGGACTCATCATCAAACCTTTGGTTCTTCTTCAGTAGCCTCTTCATGCGCCTGTTGATCTTCTCTTGCTGGTCAAGCTTCTTCTTCAAAGCTGCAAATCTGCATCACTCCTAGTGGATGCTCTAATCTGAGAAGAACTGGCTCTGGATAAAGATGGTGCAGGTTGAAGTCTCTTGCTGTTTGCAGCTACCTTTCTCTTGGCTTTTGCAACCAGAAATTGCTTCATGGTCAGAGCTAAGAGTGGCAAAGATGGTAGGAAGTCGCTAGTATCTGGTTTCCATCCTAGGTCTGAACCATCTCGGAGACGAGGCATTGAATCTGATGGTAGAAGGGCCATGTACTCGGTGGAACTAGTGCAGAACATGTAAGAAAATACAGTTGGGTCCATTTTGGCCCTGGTGATAGTCCTGTCTCTAGAGAACTGGGAGAGTTCAAACCATTCCTCTCTAAGAGGTGTCTGAGCTGAAAAATCAACTTCTGCTGCTTTCATAAGCGAAGTAATGATGCTCCCAAAAGCTGGTGCGTAGTCCTGACAATCAGATGTAAGCATCTCATGCTTAACCTTCACTAGGTTCCTTGCAATGATGCAAACAAAGCAAGCAAACCTCAGGTGATCTGCAAATGGTAGCTGTAGTGTCACCAACTCTGGCTTAAGGACATTCGCTTGGTTGGTCGCGAAAACACAGTGTGTGCTAGTAGCTTATGCACATAGCGAACAGCAGGGTGAGGAAGTAATGATGCCGTGGACCTTCCTTTGTCATAAACACCATAACCCATCAGTTTCCAAAGATCCGCATCTGAATCTTTCTCCAATGCAATCTCATCACAATAAGGCAACTTCAAAGCATCACACATCTATAAGATGGTAAGAGAGTAGAGATGACCTCCAATAGAGAAAGAGAGTGTGCCATCTAGAGCTCTAGGAGAAGCTCTCTTCTTGTAGCACAAAATTGCTGATGCAAGGAACTCCTGGGTGTGGCTCTCATAGGTTGGAAAACTCTGCTCCATGAATGATCTCATTCCAAGCCTATCAAGATACCATATCACATCTTCTCTGATTCCAAGCATCTCAAGAGTTGAGTAGTCAATTTCTGGAGTTGGCTTGATCTTCAGCTTCTCAAGCTGCGCCAAGTAGTTGATGTCTGGGTCAATGGCTTTACCAACAAACTTCACTTACGGCCTACAGGAAGACTTGGCTTTCCGAGGTACAGATATCTGAGTGGAGGCTCTTTCAATCTCTCCTGAAAAGATTCTTCTTTGCGCGATAATGAAGGTGGATAAAGGTTCATCATCACTCAGTTGTGTCTCGTTTAATGCGTCATATGTCTCATGCGAATGGGGCTTTTTTGCATGAGAACTCGTCTTGGTTCGAATCAGTCGAACTCGAGAGAGATCCATGACCTGCAAAACGAAACTCTCGAGACAAAGAATAAATCAAGCTGCTTTGGTATCGATTTTTATGAACAAGGTGTTTATAGAGTTATCACAAACACATTCACATGACAAGCAAGCTGTAAATGCATCAATTATTGCAAAATCTGAGAATTTCTGGTCAAGTTCGATATATTGATGTCCAACACATGAGATTTCTAAATCAAAATGATTTTAATGCTCACTCACATGTAATTTAATCTGGGTTTCTATAACCAAGAACCAAACAATCCAGATTTGCAAAGCGGAATCAAACAGATCTCCAAATTTCGATTTGCTCAAAGTCTCAAATCTCAGATTTTCGAAAATTTCAAATCTATGTGGTCTAAGTGTTTAATCATGCAATTAAACTACCCAGTAGTCTAGCCTTAAGTTCAAAGACAATCTCCAATCATCCTAAGGTGAATTTCTACTCATTCTAACAAAACCCTAAATTTATTTCTTAAGAAAATATGAGAAATTTGGTAGCATACCTTGATGAAGTATTATGTGATAATAGATTTGGGAATCTCTCTTACCGAATCCGAATGTAGAGAATCCCCAGATCAGTTTTACCCACCACAGCAAAAAACATTCCAAAACAAATGTCAGAATAGACATTTCGGAGGAACGGAGGCTTCCAGCCGCGACAACAATACAATTACCAAGGTGCGGATTCAACAATCAATTTGGACAGCATCAAGGAGTCTAAACAAACCAGCTCTCCTCACAAATTAGAAGACTTGAGCAATCAATTCAGCAACTTATCATGACAAATGAGAAGACATCCAAAGACATAACGTGAAGGTTGATTTTATGTACAGTGATCTAAATGGGAAGTTTGAAGCCCTGTCTACGTACGTCAAGAAGCTAGACATTCAAGTTGCACAGACAGCTGATTACATGAAGAGACAGAATGGAGCTCTTCCTCAAAGACTTGAGGATAATCCTAAGAGGTTCTGCAATGCTATTACCACATTGCCCGAAGAAAAAGCGTCAACCGAAGAAGACAAGGGGACCTCAATTTTTGTGTCCATTTATAAAGATGTCGATGCAAGGCAGCCACCCTTCAAGGTATCCCAACGTTCTCCGTTTCAAAAACTCACCAAAGCCGATGATCCAAGACGTTTCTCTTTCCAATGTTTCATTTCAGGAATCAAGTTCACATATTGCTTATGCGACTCCGGAGCCAATGTCAACATCATGTCCAAGACTTTTGCTGAGAAGTTGGGAATAAAAGCACTCAAGAATTCGAGTGTTAAAGTAATTTTTGGAGATTCCTCTAAAAAGGATACCGAAAGGGCGATTCAAGACCTGAAAATTCTTGTTGCAAACAAGATTGTCCCACCAGACTTCCAAGTTCTCGAGATGAATCAAGACAAAGAAAGACCACTCATTTTTGGCCGCCCATTTCTAGCAACTGTAGGAGCAATATCGATCATGCAAACTGGTGTGCCGTCTTTTTAAATGTAGATCGCAAAAAGTTCTATCTGATAACACAGTATTTGTACCTATTTTCACCATTGATTTCAAATGATTTTTCAAAGGTTTTAATCAGTTTTAGGAACTTTTATTATGATTTCTCTATGTTTGTAGTTTCAAGGCTCTTTTCAGAAATATTAGGGGAAAAGATGGCAAAATGGAAGAAATTCACATTTTTAGCTTAGATTCAGATCGTTAAATGTTCAGCCTCAAATGAAGACTTTCTCACCGTCTGATCCAGTACAAATTTGGAGACATTCAAGAGGAGACAACCAGCTTTCCATAACACTTCACATCAGGACGGTCCAATGGTGCAATCCAAAGATACATGGAGAGCAAGTTGACCAAATTCACCAGTCCCTGAAGACTCTTACCCGCGGTGGATCTAAGCCGAACCACAAGGCCCAACATCAAAGCCCATTTCGTCATTTCTCTGCAGAGAAGCCCTAAATAAGACCTGGAAGATCTTAGGACCTATAAATACATTTCTTAGCAGTCCTAATTGGGTGTGTGTTCCTGTAATGAGTTTTTGAGACACCAAACTCTGTTTTCTTAGGGTTAGGCGATGGAGAAGGGGATTCTTCTCTGGATCCATTGTTCTTTCTCATGTTTATCTAATTAGCTTTTCTATTTCATCTTATGCAATCTTTCATGTCTTTTATCATTACCTGCATCATGTAGATTTGTCCTAGAGATTCAAATTTCTAAAGATTCATCGATAGGATACATGTCCGATTAGGATTTTTAAGTTTCTAAAGTATTTTCTGAATCTCATCTCTTCTAGGTTGTTCATACTGCATGAGGATAGATTCATGACCTATTCTCTGAGCCTAGGATTGATCAGAGGCAGGAGAGTGTTGTATCAGATCATCCGTACCTAGCTTTAGAAGAACATAGTTGCTAGAGGAGTCAAAAGCTACCTGTAGAGAAGATGTGAGCAAACGAATTCAGTAGTAAATGCATGATCTTATTCCTGGCATGAGAGCAAGAGTTAATTGTCAGATTTAAGTGATTAGTTGGTTAAGATGACGAGAGTTGGTTAGCCATACATATGCATATTCTAGTTCCATGCAGAAATAGATAAGGATAAATCGCCTGGAAGCTAATTGGAAATGCTTAGACATCGATTAGAGTAATTAAACTGGAGAAGTCCAAATCGCCCACTATGAGTCTAGAGTCTTTAGTTTGAGTCGAACACCTTTCAATTATTTCTTAAGCAACGCATTTGCATTGCAATTAATTTCTTGTAAATATTAGATTTAGTTCCCTTCGCTTACTAAGGGATTAGTTTTAGTTCCCGTAACCAGAAACTCCAAAACCCCCATGAGTTTATGACTTCCCTTACTATCCCAGTTTGGTGTTTCCTTGCAGATTAGATATCTTCCATGTTGATTGACACCCTAAATCCTACAACGTACATCTGCACACTTTCAAACATTAGGGTTTTATAAATTTAAAATTCCGTACCAACGGACTTGCAAAAGACCTGCAACCCTGAGGCCCATCACTATCCTACTGTCTGAGACGAAGTTCAAAGTGGAAAGGCTTAGACAAAGGGTAATTGACCAAAGGAGAAAGATAAGGAAAAGCAAGGTCACCAGCCAAAATCTTTTGCAAAATTCAAGATCATTGTCCCACCAGATTTAGTGGAGGCCAACGAAGAGCAAATCCAAGAACTGATTAAAGGCACGAAAAAGATTATATAGAACATATTAATCTAATTTAATATATTTAATATGTAACTTTAATCATGTAAAAAAATTATTAAAATCAATTATAAAACTAATATCTAGCATTTATGCAATTGTATTACAAAATAAATATAACTTTAATCATTTTATACAAATGCATATTCAGCACATATATTTGCAATTAAAAATATCAGCAAACATTTTTATAGTTTTATTTTTATACATTATATTTGCATTTTTGAATAAAAGAATTATGCGGGAAATCACTTAGTACTTTTCCTAAAGTAATAGATTTGCTCTGTTTAATAATTTTGAATTTTGGATTTAAAACCAAAACCATTAATAATTTCAGTCAAACAGTTTATGGTGTAAACATTGGGATTGCTTTCTTATGGTAAATTTTTTTTTCTGGTCAACACTTTAGAAAATTTGTTTTAATATTGTTTACCATACGAACAGGCGTTACAAACAATAAAAGATTTACAAGTTCAACGATTAGCTCAAACTGGCATACTAATTAATCAAACATATTATAAACTTTACTAATTTTTCTTTTCCTATTTGTTTTGTAAAGAAATTAAAGTATTAAAATATCATTTTTTGTCTTAAGAAAATTTATATAGGTGTTATTATCTATAAAATTCTGAAAGCATTTATTTAAGAATCTGACTTCACATAAATTATTGGTTTTTTTATAAAGACCAAAAGGTATCACATCTCTCTTGTCATATGAATACTGAGAAGTATAAATACATAACTACATAAAACTGTAAATGTATTATGCCTCTAATATCATTTTAATTTCACAAAATTTAATCTAAGATTGATTCTCAGACAACATTAAAGAAAGGGAACACGAACTTACGTCTCGAACATGTCAGGCCCCTCAAATCTTCGCTCTCAATCCAAACCACGATGATCTGTGGTAGATCCCAAACTTTGCTATGTGATGCAAAAATATCTCATAGTTAATTCCCATTTTTTGTTGTTTATATATATATATATATTGTTAATTGGGTTAATTTGGGGAGACTTATTGTTGTTTCCAGGGAATAATATGATTTTCAATTGTTGTAATATATTCTAGATTATAGATCCATCAATGGATGATGATATATCTTGTATATGTTATCACATACTAATCAAACTTATCTTTTGATTTCAAAGCAAAGATGATATGTATATGTATTAGAATCAAAATTATCATTTGATTCCTGAAAGAAAGATAGATGATGTGATAATATATTTAGGGTGGACATAGTGATCGGAAACAAGAAGACTTGTAGTATATACCTCAGTAGATGTAGAGCGAGCATGACCAATTAGGAGCTTTGTAGAGTTGACACATCAGCATGGCAGACATGTAAATAACACATGAGACAAATTTTTTTTTTAAAATGTTCTTCTCATTTCGAGTTCCATGATTGGTTCAACAAACGCTCAAATTGGTCATGCTCGCTCTACATCTATTGAAGTATATACTTCTATGTTATAACTTTTTTCTATCTTTCTCTTCTGTTTTTTCGTATTAATGATAAATGCAATGAACGTTCACACTAGCTAGTATTACACAATATATATAATATAT
>NW_006256342.1:9418035-9574395 GCF_000478725.1 Eutrema salsugineum
ATTGTTGAACCAATCATTGAACTCGAATTGAGAAGAACGTTTTAAAAACAACATTTGTCTCATGTGTTATTTAAATGTGTGCCATGCTGAGGTGTCAACTCTACAAAGTTCCAAATTGGTCATGCTTGGTCTACATCTACTGAGGTATATACTACAGGTGTTCATGTTTCCCATCACTATGCCCACCCCAAATATATTATCACATCATCTATCTTTTTTCATGAATCAAATGATAATTTTGATTCTAATACATACACATATCATCTTTGCCTTGAAATCAAAAGATAAGTTTGATCAGTATGTGATAACATATACAAGATATATCATCATCCATTGATGGATCTATAATCTAGAATATATTACAACAATTGAAAATCATATTATTCCTTGGAAACAACAATAAGGTCTCCACAAATTAACCCAATTAACAATATATATAAACAAAAAATGGGAATTAACTATGAGATATTTTTGCATCACATAGCAAAGTTTGGGATCTACCACAGATCAACGTGGTTTGGATTGAGAGCGAAGATTTGAGGGGCCTGACATGTTCGAGACGTAAGTTCTTGATCCCTTTCTTTAATGTTGTTTGAGAATCAATCTTAGATTTAATTTTGTGAAATCAAAATGATATTAGAGGCATAATACATTTACAGTTTTATGTAGTTATGTATTTATACTTCTCAGTATTCATATGAAAAGAGAGATGGGATATCTTTTGGTCTTTATAAAAAAAAAACTAATAATTTATGAGAATTCAGATTCTTAAATAAATGCTTTCAGAATTTTATAGATAATAACACTATATAATTTTTTTAAGACAAAAAGTGATATTTTTATACTTTAATTTGTTTACAAAACAAATAGGAAAAGGAAAATCAGTAAAGTTTACAATATGTGTGATTAATTAGTATGCCAGTTTGAGCTAACCGTTGAACTTGTAAATGTTTTATGGTTTGTATCGCCTGTTCGTATAGTAACAATATTAGTTTTCTAAAATAATTTTTCAAAAGTGTTGACCAGAAAAAAATTTACCATAAAGAAAATAATTTCAATGTTTACACCATAAACTGTTTGACTGAAATTATTAATGGGTTTTGGTTTTAAATCCAAAATTCAAAATTATTAAACAAAGCAATCTATTACTTTAGGAAAGTATTAGGTGAATATCCGCACTATATGTGGAGAAAATATTAACCTTAATTTTTTTTATTCGGAAATGCAAATATAATGTATATAAATAAAACTATAAAAATGTTCGCTGATATTTTTAATTACAAATATATGTGCTGATTATGCAATTATAAATAATGATTAAAGTTATATTTATTTTGTTATACAATTGCATAAATACTAGATATTTGTTTTATAATTGATTTTAATAGTATTATTTATATGAATGAAATTACATATTAAATATATTAAATTGGATTAATATGTTCTATCTAACCGGTCCAACAAACTAAGATACTTTATTTTTGATATAAAAAAATTTAAATTATAATATGTATGAAAATTTTTAGATTTTCTTATTATCAAATAGATAATGTGATTATTTTTTTTAACAAAATTAAGATCACAGAAAGATGAGATCAAGAATATAATGTTTAGTAACATAAGTAATATTATATGTATTAAATTTTTATAAATATTTTGATAAGAAATAGAAAGAGAGAGAATATGTTTACAGATTAAATGTTTGAGTGTTAAATATATAATTGATATAAACTAATCTCTAACAAATTGATGTTAATGGCATATGATGTAATTAATCTAATAAGTTGAACATACTTTCAAAAAATCTCTAAGAAGCTTCCTGAGATTGACAACTCAGCATGACATTCATGTAAATAATACATGGGGCAAAAGTTTTTTTGTAAGCGTCCTTATCAATTAATAATATAAGACTTGTCAATTAATAATATAAGATTACTGACCGTTAGAAAATTAGTCGATTTATTTTGTGAGTTTGTTTGGCAATGAAAATTTGTTGACTATGAACACTTAATCTGATATTAGCCTATTATGAGAAATAAATGTAGGTTTTAGTTAGCTACAAATATATTGGGTATTGTAAAGGAATTTGAACCTGATCCCGGCCCATGAGATCCCACCGAGTCTGCATCGCTAACGCGCCTGCAGTGGAAAGAGAAGACATAATCAATAATGGAGGATAAAGAGGATTTGTTAGTCGGAGGAGGCGGTGGTGCACCACTGGTAGCTAGCTTGAAAATGACAAAATTACTGGTTCGAATCGTGACTTGCTTGCTCTACCATCTTCCATGAACTAAGGTCATTAAGTCTCTCCCTCTCCCAATTTCACTCGCTTCGGTTTTTATATTCGTCGATGGATTTCAAATGGACTTACATTTACTTTTTTTTTTACTTTCTTCTTTGTTCCCTCGATCATTTTTGAAAATCTGGTGAATATGAATATGGTTAAGAATGAACAATTCTGAAAAATACTACATGTAGTCAAACAATCTCACAAGATCTGTTTGATCAATATTACACGTAGTCAACCCTGACTCGACCCTAACTGATTCTTAACTACCCGAATTTCTCTCTCAAGTGTTCTGATTACAACCTTATGCCAGTTCTCCTCACTCACCCAATTCACCTTTTTTTTTTTCTTAAGGCTTGATCTAAAGTTATACGACCCGCTCCTTTAAAAAATCTCTCGCATATTCTTCAAAGATCTCTTTCCTTAGTTAGATATTCTCCAGATCTTCTTTAAAGATCTCTTTCTTTTTCTTCTGGTCCACGTCACATTCTTATTAATATGAACGATTATGCCACGTCACTCCTGATTCCCTTGTTACACGAACAGAACTTCAAACTCCTTGTGCTAACAATCTCCCCCTTTTTATCTGAATGTACTCTCTCAAGCCTCCCCTTCAATACCTGTTACTCAACCACACTAAAACCACAAGACATAGCAATATGCAGCAAGGCATAACACACTCATACAACCAAAAACAGTAACTCAATATAGATAGATAAAATATGCCTTAGGGGATAATAAGGTCTGTTACAAAAACCACAAATAAGTAAAATAAAACTGAAATAAAACTCCTGAAACTCAAACACTATTAGATGATAAAGATCGCAAAAACTTCAAAATTCCAAACAATAATGGAAAACTCCCCCTAAGTCCTTGATCTGTTGCTGTTAGTTGGCAGCATCCTCATCAGGTTCATAATCTCCCCCTGCTTGAGAGAATACGTTCATATAAAAAAAATTCTTATATTAACAAGTCAGGCAAAAGGAGGTTCACTTACCTTCAACTCTGAGTTTGATGACATTGATGAGTTTCCCAAGATGATCCAAACCAGCTAACAGCTTCTGTGTACTGCAGATTCTGGACTTGTGCACAAGCTGATTCAGTATGGTTGGGTAACGAGATTCCTCATCATTATCAAAACCAAACACTGGAAGTTGAAATTTCAGGACCTGACAGATCAGATTTGGGAATGGAAGAAGCTTGTGAATTGAACTAGGATAACGAGCAACACCACAAATTTGGTAATGTATCATTGCTCCAAGATTGAAGCGCCGGCCCGTCACTAGTGCAGCCACAAAGTTGACTCTGTGAGGAGACAGGTTCACACGGTTTTTGGTGGGAATCCAGTTAGCACAACACTGTCTGTACACCAACTTCATCAGAGGAGTGAATGCGGGCAGTTCCAGGTCATTCCAGCAATCAACTTTTCTACTAGACAGAAGAGCCGCAGCAGCATCCAACGAATAATTGTCCAGGACTTCAGAGTATCGAGGTGACTCCCGAGAAGGATTCTCCAACAGGTTGTTGATCACATAGGGCGAGAACTCGAACATTTGACCCCGGACATAAACATAGTTGACTCCCTCACGGCATACCATATCACCCAAGTTGGCGTGGAATTCACGGACGATATAAATGATGTATGGTTGGACATCAATCACTGAGTAGATCAGACCAGCTCGCCGAAAAAAATCTTCAATTTCCTTGAACTGAGATGCCCCTGAGCATGTCTTTGCTGTCCTTCCACAGTGTAAAAGTGATGATTGAGGGGGCGATACGGCGGCAACATCAAGTGAGGATAGTTGTAATCTTTGATGAGCAGCTGCAGCTGGCGATGGATCTCGTAACGAGCAGAGAAATCAATGTATGGAAACACTTCTTCACCATCAGAGCTGCTGATGTGGGTGCAGTGGGCAACACAAGTTTTACCCTAGACAAGCTGCAAGTGCACAGCAAACGCAGTAGTACTTAGGGATCGAATCCATAGGGATTTGTGTGTTGAGGACTTCTAACTGATGCTAAACCTAATCTAATAAAAAAGGGTTTACGTTTGTCACTAAATCTAATTATGCAGAGAAATAAAAAGCTGGAAATAAAATCGGTTGAAAACTATATGAAAAACGGCGCTGGGTTCATAGTTCATCTTTAGGGTTCATGTTCTAAAACACAAAAAATTTAGGCAAGGATTTTCTATGACACTGAAACTAGGATAGACACATGTAAGATTAGCCAACTCTCGTCACCTTAATCATCTAATCACTTGTTCATGGCAATTAACTCTCACTCTCATGCCAGAACAAAATCATGCTTTGTAGATCGGAATCCATCTCGGCTTACGTATCCTCCGTAGGTAGCTTTCATCTCCTACGATGGTGACGTCCATAAGATCCAGTTTATGCAACCCAGATAGAACACCCTCGTGGCTCGGATTTAACCTAGAATCGGATTCTGGGTGATCATTCCAGAATGACCGCTTTGAGATTTGGATGAATGGGAGGATTGATGTGTGTCAACTGCATGAGGGAACAAGTTTTACCCTTAATAAAAACAAACGAAAGCCGCAAGTTGATAACACCGTATTTTGACCACTTTTATGGATCGTTTTGAAATACTTTTTCTATGTTTTTAATTGCTTTTAAGTACTTTTATTACGTTTTTCTAGTATTTGTAGTTCCAAGACTCTTTTCAGGAAACTTAGGGAAAAGCTTAACAAAATGGATAGAAAACCAGATTTCAGCTCAGAGTTAAACCGTCAGAAGTTCACCCCTGATTGAAGGCCTTCTCACCGTCTGATCCAGCTCAAATTTGGAGACCTTAAAGATGGAAGTATCAGCTTTCCAGTGCACTTTACAGCTTGGCAATCCAATGGTTCAATCAAAAGATACACGAAGAGCAAGATGTCCCGTAAACCAGCCGGCAAGCACTTCCACCCGCGGCCAACAAGCAATTTCCCGCGGTCAGGAGCATCCCGACCGCGGCAAACCATACATTCCCTGCGGTCACAGCACTCCCGACCGCGGCCATCAACCTCCGAGCCCAAAAGCCCATTTCTGAAGCCCACAATGATTCCCTCATTTGGAGAAACCCTAAGTGACGTCCAGAGAGGTCTTGAGCACTATAAATACATGTCTTAGGAACCCTAATCGATCATCTTCTATCTTTCTTATTGTTTTAGAATACTTTTAAGTTTTAGGTTTTAGAGAGAGAGAGATTTGTTCTCTTGAACCCTTGTTCTTTCTTTTTCAATTTCGGTTTCTATTCTACTTCATAATACTATGTCTTTGATTTCGTTCATTATGTCTGAGTAGTTTTATTGTTGGGATTAAGGGATTTTCGATGGGGATTTATATGTTCGATGAGGATTCCATGAGCTTTTGAGCCGAATCTTAGAACTTTTTCTTCTGAATTCGTTTTACTGCATGAGAGTAGCGTCATGAACTACAATCTGATCAAGATGCTTGGTGACACGAAAGTGTTCATCAGGTATCAGATCTAGTTTGGGAGAGCAAAACAAACATAGGAGTGGAAACCTACCTATGGGCGATTTGTGAATTAGGACGAGTCTTAAACATAATGCATATCTTCTCTTCCAGGGCCAGAGTGGAAACCTACTGATCAGGGTTGAGAGAGATAGTTGTCTATGATCACGACAGTGGTGTATTCATATGTCCGTGACTCCATTTCGAAAAGTTTAAGCTAAGATCTTATCAAATTTCCTCTCTAGCAATGTTTTGAATCGTTCGTACCCCTGAGAAAACTTCCCTGAACCCAACGCTTTCTTCTCCATTGATTTACACCGATTTTCTTTCAAGCTTTAGTTCAATATTGTCTTTCCTTTTTAGTTCATTTTCATTTAAGCATTAGAATATCCGTTTTTATCATTTTTAGTCATTTTCATTAAGTTTAGTTATTACGTCATTTAATTCTCGTATTCTCTTTTAATATTTCGTTTTTAGATTTTAAACACACTACCAAACCCCTACAAAACCGTTTTTGTTCTAGACTTCCTTACTTTAACTTATTTCAAAGGCTTTTTGCAGGAAAATATCCTCCTTCCCAGTGGATTCGATCCCTAAGTACTATAATTGATTAGCTGTGCACTTGCGGCTATTGATTTCAATTAGGGTAAAACTTGACAACCCTCGACACCACACATCAAGTCCAACACACCATCAAATTTTTGGCGCCGTTGCCGGGGAAGGCACGCATTTTCTTTTCTGCAAAACCCCGTGAAAGGTTAGTAAATCGACTCTAGAACCCCCTTTTCTGCAACTTTCCATTTTTCGGTTATTTTGTTTCCATTTCAGAAGATATGGATCCTATAAATCGAAATATACACTATGAGGAAGGTTTCCATAACACTCCTCAAGCCACCAGACGCAGAGAGAAGCATCTACGCGATCTCTACGAAAAAACTCAAAGCGAAGACAACAGAACATCCCAGAAGGAACCCTGCGCACCTCAAATGGCCAACCCTGAAAAACCTGCTCGTCGTTTGCCTGACAAGAATGAAAACGTCAAACCCATTCACCGATTGGAGCTACTAGAATTGGCGGTCTCGCACTTACTCGACGTTCAAGCAAGATCCACAATTGACGAGAGAATTGACGACTTGTCAATACGCTTTAACAGAAAGCTTGAAGATCTTTCAGCTCAAGTCAAGACCGTCGAAAGCCAGCTAAACGAAGGTGCTGAAACCGTCCAGGAGAGGATGAAAGCAATCGAAGAGCGAGTTGGAACACACGAAGTTCGCATTCGCAAAGCCGGTTGGAGCATCCGCACCTTAGAGATCAAACTTGGTGAAGCAGAAGAGACTATTAACTACCATAACAACCAAACCTATTCCTACGTGGAAGAGATATGGGATGGAGTACACCAGTTTCAAGAGAAAGCAGAGGCAATAGACTCAACTGTGGACAAAGTAGTCTATACCCTCGATGAAATCAAAAAGAAGGTCGAAAAGCTTATGCAGGGACGTGAAACGAATGGTTCGACTCTTCTCATCGAAGATCTTAGCCTAAAAGAGGAGGAGACGGAGTTAGAAGGTGCAGAAATCAGTTCAGATGGCAAAGGAGCAGACGAAACTGAGGAAACAACTCGGAGCCTCATTCCCGCGGTCGGAACTCACGTGACCGCGGCCAACAAGCTTCCAGCCGCGGTCGTGAGCATCCTGACCGCGGCAAAGCCCTCTTCACCCGCGGTCGTGAAGCTTCTACCCGCGGCCAGCACTCCTTCAGATGCCTTTCAGCCCTTTTCCACTCCTACAGGTCAATGCTCATTTGATACATCTGCTGGGATGGTCAAAACCCCTCTTCAGGAGCAAACGGTGTATGCTATCAACTCCAAAACATCTCAAGAAGAAAATGAGGTACTCCCTTGCAACATAGTCTTAGCATATGAGGATGAATATGAAGGGCACTACCTCGAAGATGAAGAGTATCATCTGTTCATAAAAGGAGGGAATCCAGACAAAATGGCGGAATTAGGAGCACCAATCTCCAGAGAAAGGCTCGTTGAATTCAAAAAGTTTGTAAATCAATCCCTCTTTACACAGGTTTTGATGATATATGGCATCTTTGTTGTTTGCAAATTTTCTTTAGGTACAGCAAGGAGACAAAGGAGGATATCAGAACCTATTTTGGGAGGGCCAGACGTCTGACTTTTCCCAGGACATCACCTGATGCTACTGTTTATTCAATCCACCTCCAAAGACCGGAAGAGTGCAGCCACTACACCAACAAAATCAGCAAGGAAAAGCTCGACGAATTCAATGATGTGG
The DNA here is from genome assembly GCF_000478725.1 of Eutrema salsugineum. Lineage (NCBI taxonomy): Eukaryota > Viridiplantae > Streptophyta > Magnoliopsida > Brassicales > Brassicaceae > Eutrema > Eutrema salsugineum. The sequence continues at coordinate 9,426,102 of NW_006256342.1, forward strand.
TTCGAAATTTACCTGAAGAAATCACGTTTGCCAAAGCTTGCAAGGACTTCATGATAGGCCACTACTTCTGTGAGAGCAAAGAATCAATCCCTGAGATAGAAGACTTGTTCAATCATGCCAGAAGAGGTAAACCTGTTCGAACACTTCATAAAATAGAAGGTATAGGTCAGTTTCTTATCTCTTGTTCTATTAGAGGAGAAATGTTTAAAAACGTGCTATGTGATTCTGGAGCTTGTCTTAACATGATGTCCAAGGCAATTGCTTTGAAACTTGTTATTAGACACCTGCACAGGACTAGAGCAAAGATTAGCCTAGCTGATGATTCAAATGCAACACCTCAAGGAATAGCTCATGAAATTCCTTTGAGAATAGGAGATTGCATAGTGCCTGTTGACTTCTACATTGTCGAGACGAGAGACGCAACATATCCAGTGATTCTCGGATGGTCTTTTCTAGCAACTTCTGGAGCTATAATGGACTGGCCAAACCGGAGGATTTCATTTGCTAATATCGACAAAGATGTCTTCACAGAAGCTGTCCCATACAACAGCAAAGCAAGAAAACGTTCTGCAACAGAAAAGTTTGAAGAGCTTTGGAGTGACGAAGAACCTGCTAAGCAAAGCAAGGAGATGTCGAAAAATACTTGTCTCAGGACAAGGTCTTCTTCATTGGAATAAGTCACGTCCAACACCAAAAGTCGAGCTAAACGACTTAAAACAAAAGCGCTTAATGGGAGGCAACCCATTTAGGTATTGTTTTCTTTAGGATTTTTCTTTCTTTTTCTTTTGATCTTTTTCTTTTTCTTAGTTTCAGGTGTTTCTTATAAAACAAAAAAGCCAAAAAAACAAACAAAAACAAAAAAAACCAGAAAAAAAAAACCAAAAAGAAGGATGGTACCTGACTGCTCGGCCCAGCAGGAACCAAGGAGAAGCAGGAAGAGGCCGCGATATAAGCCCCCGCGGTCGTAGGTGTTCGGACCGTGGGAAACCTATCATCGACCGCGGCCAAGTGCTTGTTTGCCGCGGTCGTGCAGCCCCTGACCGCGGCACTTGGTCGTTACATCAAATCCGACCCCAAACCACCCCTTTCACCTCATTCCACCTCACCAATCACCCTCCACCCCCATTCATCACCTTCCACCACCTTCATCACCACCAACCACCTTCCCAAACCCCTTCGATTGAATCCGGTTCATCTCCACCAGCATCCCGGATCCAGGTAAGTTCTCTTTGTCCTTACCAATTCGATTATTTATGCATTTTTCTCATCCAATCTCGACTTGTTTCACACTGAGGACAGTGTGATTTAAGTCTGGGGGAGGATTTCATCCCTTTCTAACCACCTTTCTTTCATGAGTCTTGCATTATCTACACTTTTTGCATTTTCCTTAAAGTTTTTCAAAATTGGTTTTCAAAACAAAATACGTTTTAAAGGGAATGGTGAACATGAATCAATGATAGTTGACTGTGTGCTTTTAGATGTTCCTAGTTACATGCTCATTCATGATTTAGGACTAGACTAGGCGGTAGCTAAGCACATTTGAAACGAAGTACCCCAGAGGAATTTGAATGATTTCGATTTAGATGAAGGGATACACTAGCTCTGTTTTATTTTGGACTTAATTTGGACTTAATTTTCTCATTGAAGCGTTAGAACAGGGAAACGAATCATACATTCAGGACTCCTTTATCCTTTTACCATTCTCTGTTGATCCTGAATGGCTAGTTCATCTTTAGCTAGTTCCCCACCTTAACCAATCCTCTTTCAAACCACATGCACTCTTGTTTTCTATTGTCTTATATGCAGATAAGTGCAAAAACGTTGGAGAGAAAGAGGAACGACGCAGTTTTCAGTCACCAAGGACAGAGACCTGCAATTTGCCGGAAAAGTTCCCGGAAGGATTCAACACAAGAGGAAGCTTAGTTTGCCTTAGAAAATCTCAAATTTTGGTACAATCTCGTCCTCTAGTCTCTCTCTCTTTAAAAGGCATTTCCTTTCCAAAAAAAAAAATCCGAAAATAAGAAAAAAAAGGAAATAAAAGCCTTAGAGAGTCTAGAGAGGTTGAATTTTAAGTCCCAAGGCAACTGGAGTTTGATTTTATGGAGTTTTGGAGATTGTTTTCTGATTCCCGGAAAGAATCTAAGTCTGGGGGAACATCTGTTTACAACAAAGGAGGAAGGATCATGCAACAACATTTGGCAAGAAGAAGTGATTGAAAACTGTGGTCATCGACAGGTCCTTATCTCTCTTGCGGTTTTGCATATTATCTTGCATCTTCCAAATCTTCAGGTAACCCGAAACACTTTAACTCCACCACTTAAATAGCCCTTTAATGCCAAACGCCGTCTACCTTGGATGATGTCTTTAATGAAAACTCACTATTGAACTTAATGAATGTAGAGAGCTAGTTGACTGGAATCAAGATTTAGATTATTTAAGTTTTGTATGACGGAAAAAGTGGACTAGTATCTCTTGTGCATTGGTGAGAATTTTCTAGACTAAGTTGTGGATTGATGCACTATCTTTGGTCCTAGTTTAGGAGTTCATGTCTATGAGATTTGTGCATTCCCTATTTTTTTTTTCACTTAACCAGTTTAGGCTTTTGCTTTGTTTGAGGACAAACAAAGGTTTAAGTCTGGGGGAGTTGATAACACCGTATTTTGACCACTTTTATGGATCGTTTTGAAATACTTTTTCTATGTTTTTAATTGCTTTTAAGTACTTTTATTACGTTTTTCTAGTATTTGTAGTTCCAAGACTCTTTTCAGGAAACTTAGGGAAAAGCTTAACAAAATGGATAGAAAACCAGATTTCAGCTCAGAGTCAAACCGTCAGAAGTTCACCCCTGATTGAAGGCCTTCTCACCGTCTGATCCAGCTCAAATTTAGAGACCTTAAAGATGGAAGTATCAGCTTTCCAGTGCACTTTACAGCATGGCAATCCAACGGTTCAATCAAAAGATACGCGAAGAGCAAGATGTCCCGTAAACCAGCCGACAAGCACTTCCACCCGCGGCCAACAAGCAATTTCCCGCGGTCAGGAGCATCCCGACCGCGGCAAACCATACATTCCCCGCGGTCACAGCACTCCCGACAGCGGCCATCAACCTCCGAGCCCAAAAGCCCATTTCTGAAGCCCACAATGATTCCCTCATTTGGAGAAACCCTAAGTGACGTCCAGAGAGGTCTTGAGCACTATAAATACATGTCTTAGGAACCCTAATCGATCATCTTCTATCTTTCTTATTGTTTTAGAATACTTTTAAGTTTTAGGTTTTAGAGAGAGAGAGATTTGTTCTCTTGAACCCTTGTTCTTTCTTTTTCAATTTCGGTTTCTATTCTACTTCATAATACTATGTCTTTGATTTCTTTCATTATGTCTGAGTAGTTTTATTGTTGGGATTAAGGGATTTTCGATGGGGATTTATATGTTCGATGAGGATTCCATGAGCTTTTGAGCCGAATCTTAGAACTTTTTCTTCTGAATTCGTTTTTACTGCATGAGAGTAGCGTCATGAACTACAATCTGATCCAGATGCTTGGTGACACGAAAGTGTTCATCAGGTATCAGATCTAGTTTGGGAGAGCAAAACAAACATAGGAGTGGAAACCTACCTATGGGCGATTTGTGAATTAGGACGAGTCTTATTTCCTCTCTAGCAATGTTTTGAATCGTTCGTACCCCTGAGAAAACTTCCCTGAACCCAACGCTTTCTTCTCCATTGATTTACACCGATTTTATTTCAAGCTTTAGTTCAATATTGTCTTTCCTTTTTAGTTCATTTTCATTTAAGCATTAGAATATCCGTTTTTATCATTTTTAGTCATTTTCATTAAGTTTAGTTATTACGTCATTTAATTCTCGTATTCTCTTTTAATATTTCATTTTTAGAATTTAAACACACTACCAAACCCCTACAAAACCGTTTTTGTTCTAGACTTCCTTACTTTAACTTATTTCAAAGGCTTTTGCAGGAAAATATCTTCCTTCCCTATGGATTCGATCCCTAAGTACTACAATTGATCAGCTGTGCACTTGCGGCTATTGATTTCAATTAGGGTAAAACTTGACAACCCTCGACACCACACATCAAGTCCAACACACCATCACAAGTGCATAGCTAATCAATTGTAGTATTTAGGGATCGAATCCACAGAGATTTTTGTGTCTGGTATTCTTCTACAGTTTCTAACTTTATATCTAGACTAGATTGGTTTTAGGGGTTGGTTGTTTGTCACAGATTAAACTAAAACTAAAGAAAGCAATTAAATTTATCCTAAAGAACAAGTAGAAAAATCGAATGGAAAGCAAATGAAGCAAGTAAAAATTGATTGGTTTGTAAACTATGGCTAAAAACGCTGAGCTTTGGGAACTCTACAGGGATCATAATCGGTTTTAACATTAGGGATTATAGATTGGGATTGACGGATATCAAAATATAGGGTTCTAGAGCTAGAGTACGGCGGTATGACTATCATAACCAACTGTTTCTCGCAATTCTGACCAGTAGGTTTTCACTCTGGCCCTGGAAGGGAGAGAACGCAAGAGCTGCACAGGACTCGTCAGTACTCACGATTTCGCCGCAGGTAGGTTTCCACTCCTACTGAAAAATTGCCTGTTTCATTCTAGGTCTGATACTTAATAAAAACTTTCGCAACACTAACTATCTAGATCAGATACTAGGTGATCAATCAAGCATACATGCAATAAGAACGAGAATAAACAGAGAACAAAGTTAAAATCCCAGATCTATAAACCTAGATGTCTTAATCGATTATGAGAGCCTCTTTCAGGAACCTTAAGCCCAACTCGGGATCTACTCAGACATGGCTGTGATCGACATCATCATTGGTTTTAATAAAAGTAATCAAAAACAGTAAAGAAAAGAGATGAAAGAAAGCTTCTCTATTGAAGAACTCAGAGTTGAACAATCTTCTCTAAAAATCGCATGAAACGGCTAAAGGAAAAGGGTTTCTGTAAAAGTATGAAGGTTTTGTCTAAAAACGACCTAAATGACAAGTATTTATAGTCTTCAATACTCCATGGTCTCTAGGGTTCCAGAATTGAGGCTGAGAAATGACTTTGGGCTTCAGAAGTATGGGCTTTAAATCAGAGTTGGCGGCCGCGGTCGGGAGTGACGTGACCGCGGGAAATGGGTGGTTGGCCGCGGTCGGGAAGCTTGTGACCGCGGGAAATAGGCTGGTAGCAGCGATCGCGTGACTTGCTGGCAGTCTTCGAGTGTTTCCGGGGCAGATGGAATATCTTGAGATGCAACCGTTGGAATGTCTCCAAACCAAGTGCATTTGAAAGCTGGTTGATTCTTCTATAAGTTGTCATATTTTGAGGGTGATCAGATGGTGAGAAGGTCTTCGTCTCTCCATGAGAGTTCTGACGGTCTGCATTTATCCAAAAGAGTTTTTTTGTTCCAATTTGTGCCTCTTTATCCCAAATTACCTGAAAAGTCTTTTAAAATCCGAAAACATAGAAATCCTTTGAAAACCTTTGAAAATAGAGTAAAAACACCTGTAAAAGACATTAAAGTGATCCATAAAAATGGTCAAAATCCGGTGTTATCAAATCCCCCAGACTTAGTCTTTTGTTTGTCCTCAAACAAAACAAAGGCCAAATCTCGGTGAGAGGTTTTGAAAACGCAGGAACTAAACAAAAACTCAGAGACCAAACTTCTAGACCAATATCAATCATTATGCATCAATCGGGAATAGCCTAGAAAATTATCACTAGCAATATGGGCATAACTAGTCCGTTAATCCGTCATGCGGAAATTTATTGCACTAAGATCTAACTTCCAGTCAACTAGCTCTTAACATTTATTAAAAATTTCGGTGGTTCTCATCAAAGAAAGGTTAAGCAAGGCAATCTAGGCTAGGTGTGAAAAAGGGTTATTCTAGGGGTAGGCTTAAAGTGTTTACGGGTTACCTGAAGATCTGGAGGATGCAAGATATTATGCAAAACCGCAAGAGAGAGTGAAGCTGTTGGTATCCCCAGTTTTCAGTCACTTTCTTCTTGTCATAGATTCCTGGTCTTCTTCCTCATGTTCTCTCCTAACTTCCCCAGACTTAGATTTTTGTAATCTTTCAAAACCATAGCTCTTCAAACGAATAGTGTTTGCTTCTTGCTCCAAAATTTTTGACAATCTAAGACTCATTAGGATTTTTGTTTCCCTCTCTTTCATTCTTTCCTCTCTTTTTTTTTTTTTTGAAAGAGGGAACACCTTTAGATATAGAGTCATAGAGAGCAAAAAATTACCAATTAAAATCAGTCTTGTAAAGCTTAATAAGGCTTCTGATACTCTTCCTTCCCAATTCCATTCAGTCTTCCTCGTGAGTGATTGAAAACTGCGTCACTCCTCTTCTCTCCGACGTTTTTGCACATATTTGCTGATATAAAATAGAGAGAGAATGCATGAGGATTGAAAACCAGGGTTTTGGGTTTAGGGTATGGTACCCGATAAAGATGAACTGGCCATCTAGGACGACAAAGAGTGGTAAAAAGGAGGGTAAAAGACGTCCTAGATGTATATCTCGATGCCTGCCTAAAATCAATGATGAGACAATTAGATATCAATATTAAGGTCAAATAAAAAGAGCTAGTATATCCTGTCAGAAAGAATCTCCATGAATAGAAGTCTTCTGGTGGGAGTTCGTAGTGCAAGTACTCTAGCTACCGCCTAGTCTAGTGCTAACCACAAATGAGTTATCATGCGTAGTGTAGAAGCGTGCATGTCTAAATCATCACAGTTTTGTGTCAAACATTCCTGAAAAATACTTAAGGTCGAATAGGTTACATATTAAAATTTAAAAAGTACTTGAAATTTTGAAAGCGAAAGCAAGAAAATGATTAGTACGGATAGACATCCTCCACCAGACTTAAATCACACTGTCTCCAGTGTGAAAAAGTTGGTTAGAAGATGGTGGATAAAAGCGAAAATAGAATAAGATAAAAGAAAAGAAAATGATAATAGAACCGTGATGGCTGTCAAATGACAGTGAAGTGCTGATCAATCACTCATCCTCCGATGTGTCTGCTTCGAACTGGTGCTGCTCCTGTAGGAAGGTGACAACGAGCTCAAAGCGTCGTCCTTGTCTCTCAACTCTGCGCTCCAGATCAGAATGTGTGTGTGACGATGTCGATGATGAGGTGTGGCCGGTCGAAACAGATGGCTGAAAGTGAGCACGGGCTGCAGCTGCATCGCACTTTGCCTTGGCCACTATGTATTGGCCGATGGTGAATGGTAGACGAGGCACAGAGGGTAAAAACTCATCAGGTTCTGGAGTCCATCGTGGACGTCCTCCGTTACACAATCTCGGTACTGATGCTGAGGGTAAACAGACTCGGTGCTCCTCGGTGCCAGTGCAATACTTGTAATCGAACCTGTCTGGATCGAAAACGGCACGAGAGATAGTGTGATCGCGAGAGAGATAGAGTAGGTCATGACTTCGGAAAGTGGATCATCAGATGAGAAATCGAATCCTACAGCCTGTAGTATCGCTGTAATAGCGCTCCTGTAAGCTGGAGTAGCATCCTCGCAACCATGTAGATCATGCTTCACCTTCACCATGTTCTGTGCTATGATCCATGCAAAGCAGACGAGTCGTGGGCCGTCCATAAATGGCATCAGAAGTGTAATGAGCTCGGTCTTCAAAACACATCCCATGTTGGCTCTAGAGAAAATCGTGTGTGCTAAGAGTTTGTGCACAACTCTCACTGCAGGATGACCCATCTCTCGGGAATTGCTCGTGTTTCTCTTGAGTGCTGGAGCAACCTCATTACGTAGTTTCTTCTTCTCGGTCTGGATTGGTTCAGCATATACTCTCCAAGAGTACTATCATCGGGGATGTCCTCAGAGCTGTCACCGGTGCGACGGCTTCTTCGGGATCTGGTTTGTTCCATTTTTTCTACAAGACGAGATGATTCTTGGAAAAAGAGTGAATATGGATGCTGATTTTAACACATTAACGATCAGTTATACTAATCCTAGTATCAAAAGAATAGTTTAAACCACAAGCAATCATAATTGACATTGAATCGAAGAAATCGAGTAGTTCATGACCAGATTCGGATTTTTGATGTTCTCAACATAGAAATCTTCTAAAAATCGGTTTAAGTGAGCAATTTCCATGTTAAATCTATAGGTTACCTAATACCAATCACTAATCACACAAGACTAAATCAAATTCATCAATTTTGCTGTTCCAAATTCTTTTTTTTGTACAGCATGTAGAATCCAAATTTCAAAAATTTCAGTTCCTCTTAAGCTAGGTGTTAAAATCGATTTTCAGATAACTTAGAAGGATAATCTATTGTTCTTAAGCTATTTCCACCATTAATAAACCAAGATTTGGGCTTTTTAAGAAAACCCTAAATTCCAAAATCAATTAAAAATGGCGAGTTTGAGCTTCATACCTTGCTGGAAAGAGAGAATTGATGATAGATTTGAAATCAGCTTTGAAAAAGAGTGAGGTTTGGGCCAAGAATCTCTTAAAAAGCTTAAGAATTGAAAAAATGTTATATCTCCTAAATCTCAAAGTCTTTTGGAAGAGAAGAGAAAAAGGAGTTTTGATCCAAAAAGTGTGTTTCTTTTCTTTAAAAAGCGTTTTTGTAGCAAAAACAGAAAATTTCCAGGGATTCAAAGCTTAAGGGAACTTACCTTCCTTGTCTTGTACGCAACAAGGTGTTTAAAACTTACGGAATATCTTAACGGGCTTTTCCAAAAATGTTCCGGCAATCACCGGGAAACACCGGGAAACACCAGGTATCACCGGGAAACACCGGGAAACACCAGGTAACACTGGGAAACACCAGGAAACACCAGGTAACACCGGGAACTTTTGAAAAGCGGCAGAAGTCCGAGTTCCCGTCTCAACGACCAACGGCCGCGGTCAGGAGACGCGCGACCGCGATGATCATAAGCTCGGCCGCGGTCACATTCATAGTGCTGCGGTCGATGATGCTTTGGCTGCAGGTCGGTTGGTCGCGACCGCGGCCCTTTTTCCTGCGGCCTTCGTCCAACGTTCAGGTTTCTGCCGGGCCGAGCAGCTAAAAACCTCTCATCTTTTCTCGGTTTTTCTAATTTTCTGATTTTTTGTGTTTTGTTTAATAAAAATACCCGAAACTTAAAAAAAAAAAAAGAAAACATAAATTGTTAAAAGGAAAAGAAATCTAAAACAAAGAGTACCTAAATGGGTTGCCTCCCATTAAGCGCTTTTTTTTAAGTCATTTAGCTCGACGTAGGCATGAAAGATCAGGCTGGCACTTCACTTGAGGTGCCTTTATCATTTCTGGTCGCTGGAGGTTTAACTTCTTCTCCCTAAGGAGCCATCTTCTTTCCTTTACTCTTCTTTCAGACTTTAACATTGTTTAAAACTCTTTTTGTGTTTTCGATCAGCTCCTGGATTTGGTCCTCACTAGTCTATGTCGCATCTGGTGGAATGATGATCTTGATCTTTGCAAAAGCTTTTGGCTTCTCCTTTTCTTTCTCTTTTGGCCGGTTTCCTTTGCTTGGTAAATCGTCTAGGACAGTCGGATAAAACTTTCTGCAATCTACATTGAGGAAGACAGCATGCCGGTTAGCATGATCGATTACTGCTCCTACAGTAGCTAGAAATGGTCTTTCAAATATTAGTGGTCTCTCCTTGTCCTGATCCATTTCCATGACTTGGAAATCTGCTGGAACAATCTTGTCCCCTACTAGAACTTGTAGATCATGAATCGCCCCTTCATTATCTTTTTGAGATGAATCTCCAAAGATAACCTTGACCGTCGATGTCCTTAAGGTTTTTAAGCCAAATTGCAAATGTCTTTGACATGATGTTGACATTGGCTCCGGAATCGCATAGACAGTCTGTGAACTTGATTCCTGAAATGAAACATTGGAAAATAAAACGTCCTGGATCGTCGGCTTTTGTAAGCCTTTGAAACGGTGAACGTTGAGATACCTTGAATGATGGCTGCTTGGCATCGACATCCTTGTAAAGTGGTACAAAGATTGGGGTTTCTTCATCTTTTCCATCGGTTCTGGCTTCTTCTTCGGGCAGTGTGGTTATGGCATTGCAAAATCTCTTGGGGTTATCCTCAACTCTTCCGGGAAGAGCTCCACTTTGCCTCTTCATAGAGTCGGCTGTTTGGACAACTTGTACGTCTAGCTTTTTGACGTGCGAAGATAAAGCTTCAAACTTCCGGTTCAGGTCATTGTACATGCAGTCAACCTTCACGTTCATTTCTTTAGATGCTTTCTCGTTTGTCATAACAAGCTGTTGGATGGATTGTTCAAGTCTTCCGATTTTCGAAGCTAGCGGGTTTGTTGTAACTCCTTGCTGTTGTACTAATTGATTGTTAAAACCCGTACCTTGATAGTTATATGGCTGTCGCGGTTGATAAGCTCCTCCCCCTCCGAAATTTCCTCCTTGGAACTTGTTTTGGAAGGATTTTTGCTGTGGTGGGTAGTACTGATCTTGAGGATTCTCCACATTTGGATTGCGGTAAGAGAGATTGTTGTAGTTTGCATTCCGGAAGTTATTGTTGAAGCCATTGTTGAAGCGATTTGGATATGGTGCTTGTGCTCCTACATAGTTCACTTCTTCTTCTTGAAAGGCTGGATTAATGTGATCGATATCACTAGGTCATTCGTCTTCTGCGCCATTGTTGGTCTCGCAAGCATGGATTGAGCGATTGTTGCTTTTCTAAAGCTGGCTCATCATGTTCTTCAACTTGGTTATCTTCTTGTTGTCTGCTCTGGTTTGCTTTGTCGAGTGATCATATTCAGGACAATCATTGCTATTGGCTTGGGCCAAATTCTCTATGAGGGCTCTTCCTTGTGTTATCGTCTTTTGTCCAAAATCTCCATTGCTAGCTGTATCAAGCGAAAGTTTGTATTTTGGTTGCAAACCTCGGTAAAATGTGCTCAGCTGGCTTGATCCAGGAAATCCATGGTGAGGGCAATCAGGTTTATACTCCTTACATCGTTCCCAGACTTCATAGAAAGTTTCAGTCGGTCCTTGCTGAAAACTTGAGATCTTGGTTCTCAACAAGTTTGACCTTGACTTAGTATAGAAGTGGTTCAGAAAAGCATCTTTACATTCTTCCCAATTATGATCCCTGTAGAGTTCCCAAAAGATCAGGTGTCTAGAACAGAAATTAGAAAAAGAAAAATAACAAAGGAAGCAAAACAAATCCCTGGCAACGGGGCCAAAAACTTGATGCGTGTCAACTGCGTGAGGGAACAAGTTTTACCTTTAATAAAAACAAAGGAAAGCCGCAAGTGCAAAGCTAATCAATTGTAGTATTTAGGGATCGAATCCACAAAGATTTGTGTGCCTGGTAGTCTTCTACGGTTTCTAACTTTATGTCTAGACTAGATTGGTTTTAGGGGTTGGTTGTTTGTCACAGATTAAACTAAAACTAAAGAAAGCAAATAAATCTATCCTAAAGAACAAGTAGAAAAATCGAATGGAAAGCAAATGAAGCAAGCAAAATATCGAACTAAAGTAAATAAAATGCAGATCTAAATAAGCAAGTAAAAATCGATTGGTTTGTAAACTATGGCTAAAAAACGCTGAGCTTTTGGGAACTCTATAGATTGGGATTGACGGATATCAAAATATAGGGTTCTAGAGCTAGAGTACGGCGGTATGACTACGTCACTGTCGTGATCATAACCAACTGTTTCTGGCAACCCTGACCAGTAGGTTTCCACTCTGGCCCTGGAAGGGAGAGAAAGTAAGAGCTGCACAGGACTCGTCAGTACTCACGATTTTGCCGCAGGTAGGTTTCCACTCCTACGGAAAAATCGCCTGTCATTCTAGGTCTGATACTTAATGAAATCTTTCGCAACACTAACTATCTAGATCAGATACTAGGTGATCAATCAAACATACATACAATAAGAACGAGAATAAACAGAGAACAAAGTTAAAATCCCAGATCTATAAACCTAGATGTCTTAATCGATTATGAGAGCCCTTTTCGGGAACCCTAAACCCAACTCGGGATCTACTCAGATATGGCTGAGGTCGACATCATCATTGGTTTTAATAAAAGTAATCAAAAACAGTAAAGAAAAGAGATGACCGAAAGCTTCTCTATTGAAGAACTCAGCGTTGAACAAACTTCTCTAAAAATCGCATAAAACGGCTAAAGAAAAAGGGTTTCTGTAAAAGTATGAAGGTTCTGTCTAAAAACGACCAAAATGAGAAGTATTTATAGGCTTCAATACTCCATGGTCTCTAGGGTTCCGGAATTGAGGCTGAGAAATGACTTTGGGCTTCAGAAATATTGGCTTTAAATCGGAGTTGGCCGGCCGCGGTCGGGAGTGACGTGACAGCGGGAAATGGGTGGTTGGCCACGGTCGGGAAGCTTGTGACCGCGGGATATAGGAGTGAGTAGGTGATCAGACGGTGAGAAGGTTTTCGTCTCTCCATGAGAGTTCTGACGGTCTGCATTTATCCAAAAGAGTCTTTTTGTTCCAATTTGTGCCTCTTTATCCCAAATTACCTAAAAAGTTTTTTAAAATCCGAAAACATAGAAATCCTTTGAAAACCCTTGAAAATCGAGTAAAAACACATGTAAAAGACATTAAAGTGATCCATAAAAATGGTCAAAATCCGGTGTTATCAAAAATCATGTTAAAAATCAAAATCCTTTTTCCTAAAAACCTAGATGTCATTCGAACATGGGATCCGTTTGGATTACCCTTTGACCCAACTAGGTGACTACTCAGACATGGCTGAGATAGACATCATCACAGGTAAAGAAACATAAAAGTTCTCTTATTGAAGACAGAGTGGCGATGAAAATCTTCTACAGATGCATAAAAGATTAAACCTAAAACTACAAATGAGTTCTCTCTCAAAGAGAAGAAAGAGGCTCTCTTACAAAAGACCTAAAAATGAGTATTTATAGTGCTTCTCCAAGTCTTGGGCGTCTAGGGCTTGTAAATTGGGTGCAGGAAGTGTCTTGGGCCTTAGTTGGGCTCCTGAGGTTCGGACATAGGTTCACCGGGGGTGAAACCTCTTGAGCCGCGGTAGGGAGAAGGCTGGCCACGGGTGAAAGCACATGTGCTTGAGTGGACATGTGTTGATCGGCCTTCATTGCATTGATGATATCTGGAGATCTAACCAATGGATTGCTTTGATTCTAAGTGTGTTGGAAAGCTAATTATCTCCTCTATAATGTCTGCAAATTTAGGGATGATTGTATGGTGAGAAGGTCTTCATTAGTTGCCAAACTTCTGACGGTCTGAATTTATCCAATAATGTACATTTGCTCCAAAATGCACTCCAAAGTTCCAAGTTTCCTGAAAAGCCTTTTAAAACTCCAAAACATGGATAAAACTTATAAAACCTTTAAAACTTAATAAAAACACCTGTATAAAATATTGAAAGTGATCCATAAAAGTGGTCAAAATCAGGTGTTATCAACTCCCCAAGACTTAAACCTTTGTTTGTCCTTAAACAAAACCAATGATATGAACCTGGAGAAGAGGTTTGAAAATCGCAGGAACTAACAAAATCTCAGAGACCATGCTTCTAAATCAGAGTTCGTCATTATGCTCAAATCAAGGATAGTCTAGAAAATTCTTACCAAAGTACAGGCATAACTAGTCCGTTGATCCGTCATGCGAAAGTGTAGACACGTATCTTCCAGTCAACTAGCTCTTAATATTCATTTATAAGTTCAAGTGGTTCTTGATGTGAGTGCAGTGGGCAACACAAGTTTTACCCTAGACAAGATGCAAGTGCACAGCAAACACAGTAGTACTTAGGGATCGAATCCACAGAGATCTGTTTGTTGAGCATTTCTAACTGATGCTAAAAACAATCGTAAACCTAATCTAATAAAAAGGGGTTTTGGTTTGTTACTAAATGTAATTATGCATAGAATTAAAAAGTTGGAAATAAAAATCGGTTGAGAACTATATGAAAAACGGTGCTGGGTTCAAGGTTCATCTTTAGGGTTCATGTTCTAAAACACAAGAAATTTAGGAAAGGATATTCTATGACTCTGAAACTAGGATAGACACATGTAAGATTAGCCAACTCTCGTCACCCTAATCATCTAATCACTTGTTCATGGCAATTAACTCTCGCTCTCATGCCAGAACAAGATCATGCTTTGTAGATCGGAATCCATCTCTGGTTACGTATCCTCCGTAGGTAGCTTTTGTCTCCTACGACGGTGACGTCCATAAGATCCAGTTCAGGCAACCCAGATACAACACTCTTGTGGCTCGGATTAAACCTAGAATCGGATTATGGGTGATCAATCCAGAATTACCGCTTTGAGACTTGGATGAATGGGAGAATCATGTTAAAAATTAAAATCCTTTTTCCTAAAAACCTAGATGTCATTCGAACATGGGATCCCTTTGGATTACCCTTTCACCCAAGTAGGTGACTACTCAGATATGGCTGAGGTAGACATCATCATCGGTTTAGAACTAAGAAAAAGAAAAGTAAAAGTAACAAAGTTGCAGAAAAACTTCTCTTACTGAAGACAGAGTGGAGATGGAGAGCTTCTACAAAGGCATAATTATAAAACCTAAAACTACAAATGAGTTCTCTCTCAAAGAGAAGAAAGAGGCTCTCTTACAAAAGACCTAAAAATGAGTATTTATAGTGCTTCTCCAAGTCTTGGGCGTCTAGGGCTTGAAAAATGGGTGCAGAAAGTGTCTTGGGCCTTAGTTTGGCTCCTGAGGTTTGGAAATAGGTCCACCGGGGGTGAAGGCTGGCCGCGAGTGAGAGCACTTGTGCTTGACTGGGCTTGTGTTGATCGGCCTTCGGTGCATTGACGATATCTGGAGATCTAACTTTTGGATTGCTTTGATTCCAATTGTGCTGGAAAGTTGGTTGTCTCTTCTATAATGTCTCCAAATTAGGGGATGATCAGAAGGTGAGAAAATCTTCATTAATTTCCAAACATCTGACGGTCTGAATTTATCCAAAAATGTACTTTTGCTTCAAAATGCACTCCAAAGTTCCAAGTTTCTTGAAAAGCCTTTTAAAACTCTAAAACATGGAAAAAACTTATAAAACCTTTAAAACTGAGTGAAAAAACCTGCATAAGATACTGAAAGTGATCAATAAAAATGGTCAAAATCAGGTGTTATCAACTCCCCCAGACTTAAACCTTTGTTTATCCTCAAACAAAACCAAAGATCTGAACCTGGAAAAAAGGTTTGAAAATCGCAGGAACTAACAAAATCTCAGAGACCATGCTTCTAAACCAGAGTTAGTCATTATGCTCAAATCAAGGATGACCTAGAAAATTCTCACCAAAACACAAGCATAACTAGTCCGTTGATCCGTCATGCGAAAATCTACACAGTTAAACCTATCCTCCAGTCAACTAGCTCTTAACATTCATTTATAGGTTCCAGTGGTTCTCATCAAAAGGAGTTTAGTAAGGCAATCAAGGCTAGGTTTTCAAAATGACTGTTTAGAAGGTGAGGATTGTAGTGTTTAGGGTTATATTTTCTGGAGAGACAAGACATTATGCCAAACAACAAGAGAGGGTGGAGCTGTTGATATCCACAGTTTCCAGTCACATTCTTCTTGCTTTAAGATTCTTGATCTCCCTTCTTCAGGTTCTCCTCATAACTCCCCCCAGACTTAGATTTTTGTCCAGGTCTTAAAACCAATCCTCACAAATGAATACTTGTAGTCCTTGCTTCAGATAATTTCGGCCAACCTAGACTTTTTTAGGCTTCTTGTTTTTCCTTTCCTTTCATTTTTTCGATTTTCTTTTTTTCTTTTTTTTTTGAAAAGGGAAAACGCCTTTGGATTTAGAGTCTTAGGAAGAACGAAATTTACCTTTAAATGCAAGCTTTTTGAGGCACCATTCTGCTTTGATAGATTCTTGATGCTTCACTTTCCCAAATTTCTTCAGTCTTCTTCTTGAGTGACTGAAAACCATGTTCTCCTCTCTCTCTGGCATTTTTGCACATATCTGCCAAAAGAGCTAAAGAGAGAATGCATGAAGTTTGAAATGATGGTTTTGGGTAAAGGGTGTGGTACCAGCTAAAGATGAACTGGCTATCTAGGACAACAAATAGTGGTAATAATGATGTAAAGATGTCCTAGATGTGTATCATGATGCCTGCTAAAACCAATGATGAGAAAATTAGATGTCAAGATTATGTTAAAGTGAAATGAGCTAGACTATCCTGTCAGAAAAAGTCTCCATGAATAGAAATCCTCTGGTGGGAGTTTGTAGTGCAAGTATTCTAGCTACCGTCTAATCAAGTACTAACCACAAAAGAAACTAGCATGTAAAGTCTAGAATCATATGGGTCTTACTCATCATAGTTTTGTGTCAAACATTCCTGAAAAATACTCAAGGTCTTATTATAAGCATAGAAAATTTTAAAAATTGCAGAAAAAGATAAGAAACAAAGAAAAATAGATTAGTACGGATAAAAATCCTCCCCCAGACTTAAATCACACTGTTCCAAGTGTGAAAGATTTGATGAAAAAATGGTGGAATAAATGCAAAAGAGTCTAAAATAAAATAAAAGAAAAATGGTGATAGGACCATGGGTATGATGTGGTGATGGATAGGCGCCTATGTCTCATGGCTATCATCTGTCTCTATGGATGAGGAGTCATCATCAAACCGGCGGTTCTTCAGTAGCCTCTTCATGCGCCTGTTATCTTCTCTTGCTGGTCAAGCTTCTTTTTCAAAGCTGCAAAGTCTGCATCACTCCTAGTGGATGCTCTGATCTAAGAAGAACTGGCTCTGGATGAAGATGGTGCAGGCTGAAGTCTCCTGCTGTTTGCAGCTACCTCTCTCTTAGCTTTTGCAGCCGGAAATTGCTTCATGGTCAGAGGTAAGAGTGGCAAATATGGTAGGAAGTCGCTGGTCTCTAGTTTCCATCCTGGGTCTGAACCATCTTGGAGACGGGGCATTGAATCCGATGGTAGAAGGACTCTGTACTCGGTGGAACTGGTGGAGAACTTGTAAGCAAATCCAATTGGGTCCATCTTGGCCCTAGTGATAGTCATGTCTCTAGAGAACTGAGAAATATCAAACCAATCCTCTCTAAGAGGTGTCTCAGCTGAAAAATCAACTCCTGCTGCGATCATAAGCGAAGTAATGATGCTCCCAAAACCTGGTGAGTAGTCCTGACAATCAGATGTAAGCATCTCATGCTTAACCTTCACTAGGTTCCTTTCAATGATACAAGCAAAGCAAGGAAACCTGGGGTGATCTGCGAATGGTAGCTGTAGTGTCACCAACTCTGGCTTAAGGACATTCGCTTGGTTGGCTCGTGAAAACACAGTGTGTGCTAGTAGCTTACGCACATAGCGGACAGCAGGATAAGAAAGTAATGATGCCTTGGATCTTCCTTTGTCATAAACTCCATAATCCATCAGTTTCCAAAGGTCCTCATCTGGATCCTTCTCCAATGCAATCTCATCACAATAAGGAAACTTTAAAGCATCACATATCTCTAAGATGGTAAGAGAGTAAGGATGACCTCCAATAGAGAAGGAGAGTGTGCCATCTAGAGCTCTAGGAGTAGCTCTCTTTTTGTAGCTCAAAGTTGCTGATGCAAGGAACTCCTTGGTGTGGTTCTCATAGGTCTGAAAATTCTGCTCCATGAATGATCTCATTCCAAGCCTATCAAGATACCATATCACATCTTCTCTGATTCCAAGCATCTCAAGAGTTGAGTAGTCAATTGCTGGAGTTGGCTTTGATCTTTAGCTTCTCAAGCTGCACCAAGTAGTTGATGTCTGGGTCAATGGCTTTACCAACAAACTTCACTTTTGGCCTAGAGGAAGACTTTACTTTTCGAGGGAAAGATAGTTGAGTAGAGGTTCGCTCAATCTCATCTGAAGGTGGATAGAGGTTCATCCTCACTCAGTTGTGTCTCGTTCAATGCATCATATGTCTCCTGTGAATGGGGATTTTTCGCATGAGAGCTCGTCTTGGTTTGAATCAGTCAAACTTAAGAGAGATCCATGACCTGCAAAAACGAGATTCTTGAGACAAAGGATAAATCAAGCTGCTTTGGTATCGATTTTTATGAACAAGGTGTTTATAGAGATATCACAAACACATTATCATGACAAACAAGCTGTAAATGCATCAAACATTACAAAATATGGGAATTTCTGGTCAAATTCGATATATTGATGTTCAACACATGAGATTTATGAATCATGATGTTGTTTATGCTCACTCACATGTAATCTAATCTGGTTTTCTATCAACAAGAACCAAACAATCAAGATTTGCAAAGCTGAATCAAACATATCTCCAAATTCGATTTGCTCATAATCTTAAATCTCAGATATTCGAAAATCTCAAATCTTCATGGTCTAAGTGTTCAATCATGCAATTAAACTACCCAGTAGTCTAGTCTTAAGTGAAAAGACAATCTCCAATCATCCTAAGGTGAATTTCTACTCATTTAAGAAAACCCTAAATCTGAGTTCTTAAGAAAAAGTGAGAAATTTGAGCTCATACCGTGATGAAAGTGTTATGTGATGACAGATTTGAAATCTCCTTGGAAAAAGAGTGAGATATGTTTGAAAATTTGGAAAGAATTTGTCAAGTTTGAAATCTGTCTTTTTCTCAAGATCTCCAAGCTTGTTGGGGAAGATGAAGAGAAAGACCTTTTTGATCTTTTAAATCCTCTTTTTCTTTTAAAAAGGTGATTTTCCTAACAATTTTTTTTTTTAAAAAGTTTAGAAGACTTACCTATTGTGTTTAACATGGTAATTATGCTGCGGAAACTTCCCGGTTAAGTCCCGGGATAAAACGGAAAATTGAAATTCTGGTTTACGGAAAACAGGGAAAAAAACTCGCCTGGTGAACAATCCAAGGCTGGCCGCGGGTGGGGCGCGCGTGGCCGCAGCAGCGATGGACTTAGCCGCAGGCGAGGTGTGTGGACCGCGGCTGAGAAGGGCTTCGCCGCAGCTGGATTGATCGCGGCCGCGGTGAACTGTACTCCGGGAATTCCCGGTTTCTCCCGTTTTCCTGTTTTATCATCCTATTTTTTTGTATTTTCTGGTTTTTTGAATGTTTTTGGTTTTTTGGGTTTCATGAAAGCGTGAAATGCATAAAAAGAAAAGAAAAGATCAAATAAAAGAAAAAAAATAAAAAGAAAATCATACCAAATGGGTTGCTTCCCATTAAGCACTTTTGTTTAAAGTCTTTTAGCTAGACTCTTGGTAGGATTAGGATTGAGAAGAAGAGACAGAATCCCTTGAATTAAGAGTCCTTGGGATCCTTCTTAGTCTGAACTTTGGATTTCCTTCGTCTTGAATCACAATATCTTTTCTTTTCTTAAAGATTTTTACATCCTTGATGACATGTTTTGTCTTCTCAACAAATCCTTCAAGATTTTTCTCCTTCTCCTTGCTGATATCTGGTGGAACCACTATCTTGATTTTCTTAAATTGCCAAGATGCAAGTGTTTTTAGTTCCTTTTTTTCATCCAACACCTCCTCCATGTTCTTGTCTTTCCGATATGGAGGTTGGTCTGGTGTGGTCTTATAGAACTTTCACATTTAAGAAAACTAAACAGCGATTTGCATGGTCAATAACAGAACCTACAGTAGCTAAGAATGGGCGACCAAATATCAAAGGCCTGTCTTTGTCTGTCTTTGTCCATCTCCAAAACTTGAAAATCGGCTGGGATTATTTTGTTTCCAATGATCAGTGACAAGTCCTGGATCATTCCTTCTGTTCTCTTTTGAGATGAATCACCAAAGATTTATCTTACTGGAGATGGGACAAATGTACCTATACCAAGTTTCTCAGCAACAGATTTTGACATGACATTCACATTAGCACTAGAATCACATAAATAATCTGAAAATTCAATTCCAAAGATTGAACAAGTGAAGGAAAAACGCCCTGAATCCTTAGACTTTTTGAGTCTTTGCTCAGGCAAGCGTTTGGGTACCTTAACCGGAGGTTAAGGTGTCAATTTTTCCTTAGATTCTGCGACAGGTTCTTCTTCCAAAACAGCTGTCATAGCATTGCAGAACTTCTTTGGATTATCTTCCACTCTTCCTGGTAAGACTCCTGGCTGTCTCTTCATTGAATCTGCAGTTTGACCTAACTGATGTTCCAACTTCTTGACATGTGTCGCAAGAGATTCAAAATTCTCATTCAAGTCATTGTACATACAATCAATCCACATTCTCATTTCCCTGATTGACTTCTCATTGCCTTGAGATGTCTGCATCATATTTTGTTCAAGCGATTTTACCTGGTTGCTTAGCTGGGAAAATGTTGCTTCTAATGAGCTGGTTTGTGCTTGTGGAGGGTTGAAAGGTGGTCTGTGTTGGAAATTTCCTCCTCCATAGTTCCCATTTTGGAACTTGTTTTGAAAATTCCTTTGCTGCTGAGGATAAGGCTGATTCTCGGCTCCTTGATTTCTGTATGAGAGATTGTTGAAATTGGCACCAGAGTTCCTGAAGTTGTTGTTGAAAGCTGGACTAAATCGGTTATGGTATGCCTGAGCTCCCATAACATTGATTTCTTCCTATTGGTACATGCCATCTTCTTCATATCTTCCATCTTCTTCATTTCCTACAGCAGTATCACAAGCATGTATATTCTTATTTTGAGACTTAAGAAGTTGACTTACCATGTTTTTTAGCTCAGCAATCTCCCTTGATTCATGACTAGTGATAGCCTTCTTTGATCTGTCATACTCAGGGCTGTTGTTACTGTTGGCTACAGCTAGATTTTTGATGAGTGCTCTCCCTTGTGGTATGGTTTTCGAACTAAAATCTCCATTGCTGGCAGTGTCAAGAGAAAGTTGATACTTCTGCTGAAGTCCTCTGTAGAAGGTGCTTAGCAGGTTTGCTCTAGAGAAACCATGATGAGGGCAGTCTCTATCATACTCTTTGAATCGCTCCCAGGCTTCATAGAATGATTCTATTGGACTTTGTTGGAAACTTTGTATCTTGTTTCTCAGCTGGTTCGATCTTGACTTCGTGTAGAAGTGGTTCAGGAAAGCTGACTTGCATTCTTTCCATGAAGTAATAGAACCAGATGACATAGATTTTAACCATCTAAAAGCTTTATCACTTAGAGAGAAAGGAAAGAGCTTACATTTCACATAATCCACAGTTTCTGGAGTTATTCTCACCATTCCAGAGATTTCTTCAAAAAGATCAATATGGTCCATTGGATGCTTAGTAGAGATTCCATGGAATTGATTCTGCTTCACCAAAGAGACAATCTGAGGTTTTATCTCATGATTTTCTCTTGGAACATGAATTTGAATAGCTGATCGATTTTGAAAGTGTTGGTGAGGTGCATCAAAATCGGCGATGAGTCTATTCTGAGGCTGTCTTCTTGCAGGATTGGCAAGTTGTATTGGTCGATTGGCTTCTCTAAAAACTGGTTGAACATTATTTTCATCATTCCTTCTTCCTTCAGCATCGGCCTGGTCTTGTCTCCTTTGACTATCAGTGGCTTGAGCAGGATTTAGAGGGACTCGGTTTCCTTCTTCATCGAGTTGTGGCTGTCCATCTTCTTCATGGGCAGCATCTAGGTCATCACCATGAACTGAATCACGGTCATCATCTCCAATGTGTTCCTCCTGATCACGGTTTTAAAGATCTTCACGATGGACATTAGGATTGGCCATCTTGAGCGTTCTTCGTCTGAGTTTCCTAACTGCTCTTTCGTGTTTGTCAATCTCGTCTAAGGGCAATACGATGTCGTCAGGATTTCTCCTAGTTTTCATGCACCTGTGATTAAAGAAAGCAAAGATAAAAAGAGGAGTTAGAAAATCTCCAGCAGAACTCGAAAATCTTGAGGTTTAGGATTGAAATTAAATTAAGAAGTCAAGTCAACAGCGACAGATCCCCGGAAACGGCGCCAAAAACTTGATGTGGGTGCAATGGGCAACACAAGTTTTATCCTAGACAAGCAGCAAGTGCACAGCAAACGCATTAGTACTTAGGGATCGAATCCATAGGGATTTGTATGTTGAGGACTTCTAACTGATACTAAAAATAATCGTAAACCTAATCTAATAAAAAAATTGTTTAGTTTTGTCACTGAATCTAATTATGCAGAGAATTAAAAATCTGAAAATAAAATCGGTTGAAAACTATATGAAAAACGGCGCTGGGTTCAAGGTTTATCTTTAGGGTTCATGTTCTAAAACACAAGGAGTTTAGGAAAGGATTTTCTATGATTCTGAAACTAAGATAGACACATGTAAGATTAGCCAACTCTCGTCACCCTAATCATCTAATCACTTGTTCATGGCAATTAACTCTCGCTCTCATGCCAGAACAAGATCATGCTTTGTAGATCGAAATCCATCTCTGCTTACGTATCCTCCGTAGGTAGCTTTTGTCACATACGATGGTGACGTATATAAGATCCAGTTTAGGCAACCCAGATACAACACTCTCGTGGCTCGGATTAAACCTAGGATCGGATTTTGGGTGATCAATCCAGAATTACCGCTTTGAGATTTGGATGAATGGGAGAATCATGTTAAAAATCAAAATCCCTTTCCTAAAAACCTAGATGTCATTCGAACATGGGGTCCCTTTGGATTACCATTTCACCCAACTAGGTGACTACTCAGACATGGCTGAGGTAGACATCATCATCGATTTAGAACTAAGAGGAAGAAAAGTAAAAGAAATAAAGTTGCAGAAAAACTTCTCTTCTTGAAGACAGAGTGGTGATGGAGAGATTTTAAAAATGCATAAAAATAAAACCTAAAACTGCAAATGAGTTCTCTCTCAAAGAGAAGAAAAGGGCTCTCTTACAAAAGACCTAAAAATGAGTATTTATAGTGCTTCTCCAAGTCTTGGGCGTCTAGGTCTTGTAAAATGGGTGCAGAAAGTGTCTTGGGCCTTAGTTGGGCTCCTGAGGTTCGGACATAGGTCCACCGGGGGTGAAACCTCCTGAGCCGCGGTGGGAAGAAGGCTGGCCGCGGGTGAGAGCACTTGTGCTTGACTGGGCTTGTGTTGATCGGCCTTCAGTGCATTGATGATATCTGGAGATCTAACCGTTGGATTGCTGGTTGTCTCCTCTATAATGTCTCCAAATTTGGGGATGATCAGACGGTGAGAAGGTCTTCATTGGTTGCCAAACTTCGGACGGTCTGAATTTATCCAAAAATGTACTTTTGCTCCAAAATGCACTCCAAAATCCCAAGTTTCCTGAAAAGCCTTTTAAAATTCCAAAACATGGACAAAACTTATAAAACCTTTAAAACTGAGTGAAAACACATGCATAAGATACTGAAAGTGATCCATAAAAGTGGTCAAAATCAGGTGTTATCAGTTCTCATCAAAAGGACTTTAGTAAAGCAATCGAGGCTAGGTATTCAAAATGGCTGTTTAGAAAGTGAGGTTTTTAGTGTTTAGGGTTACCTTTTCTTGAGAGACAAGACATTATGCAAAATAGCAAAAGAGGGTGGAGTTGTTGACATCCACAGTTTCCAATCACATTCTTCTTGCCTTAAGATTCTTGATCTCCTTTCTTCAGGTTCTCCTCATAACTCCCCCCAGACTTAGATTTTTGTCCAGGTTTTAAAACCAATGCTCACAATTGAATACTTGTAGCCTTTGCTTCAGATAATTTCGGTCATCCTAGACTCTTTTAGGCTTTTTGTTTTTCCTTTCCTTTCATTTTTTCGATTTTTTTTTTTTTTTGCAGAAAAGGGAAAATGCCTTTGGATGTAGAGTCTTAGGAGGCACGATATTTACCTTTAAGTTCAATCTTTTTGAGGCACCATTAAGCTTTGATAGATTCTTGATGCTCCACTTTCCCAAATTTCTTCAGTCCTTCTTTTGAGTGACTGAAAACCATGTTGTTCCTCCTTCTCCGGCGTTTTTGCACATATCTGCCAAAAGAACTAAAGAGAGAATGCATGAAGTTTGAAATGGTGGTTTTTTGGGTTAAGGGTTTGGTAACAGCTTATGATAAACTGGCCATCTAGGACAACAAAGAGTGGTAACAATAAGGTGAAGATGTCCTAGATGTGTATCATGATGCCTGCTAAAACCAATGATGAGAAAATTAGATGTCAAGATTGTGTTCAAGTGAAATGAGCTAGTCTATCCTGGCAGAAAAACTCTCTATGAATAGAAGTCCTCTCGTGGGAGTTCATAGTGCAAGTACGCTAGCTACCGCCTAGTCTAGTACTAACCACAAAAAAAACTAGCATGAAAGGTCTAGAAGCACATGGGTCTTACTCATCATAGTTTTGTGTCAAATATTCCTGAAAAATACTCATAGAAAATTTTAAAAAATTGTAGAAAAAAATAAAAAACAAAGAAAAATAGATTAGTACGGATAAACATCCCCCCCCCCCCCCAAGACTTAAATCACACTATCCCCAGTGTGAAAAAATTGGTGAGAAGATGGTGAAATAAAAGGAAAAGAGTCTAAAATAAAAGAAAAGAAAAATGGTGATAGGACCGTGGGTATGATGTGGTGATGGATAGGCACCTATGTCTCATGGCTGTCATCTGTCTCTGTGGCAGATGAGTCATCATCAAACCTTTGGTTCTTCTTCAGTAGCCTCTTCATGCGCCTGTGGATCATCTCTTGCTGGTCAAGCTTCTTCTTCAAAGCTGCAAAGTCTGCATCACTCCTAGTGGATGCTCTAATCTGAGAAAAACTGGCTATGGATGAAGATGGTGCAGACTGAAGTCTCCTGCTGTTTGAAGCTACCTCTCTCTTGGCTTTTCCAGCCATAAATTGCTTCATGGTCAGAGGTAAGAGTGGCAAAGATGGTAGGAAGTCCCTAGTCTCTGGTTTCCATCCCTGGTCTGAACCATCTCGGAGATGGGGCATTGAATCTGATGGTAGAAGGGCCCTGTACTCAGTGGAACTAGTAAAGAACTTGTAAGCAAATCTAATTAGGTCCATCTTGGCCCTGGTGATAGCCCTGTCTCTAGAGAACTGAGATATATCAAACCTCGGGTGATCTATGAATGGTAGCTGTAGTGTCACCAACTCTGGCTTAAGAACATTCGCTTGGTTGGTCGCGAAAACACAGTGTGTGCTAGTAGCTTATGCACATAGCGAATAGCAGGGTCAGAAAGTAATGATGCTTTGGACCTTCCTTTGTCATAAACTCCATAACCCATCAGTTTCCAAAGATCCTCATCTGAATCTTTCTCCAATGCAATTTCATCACAATAAGTCAACTTCAAAGCATCACACATTTCTAAGATGGTAAGAGAGTAGAGATGACCTCCAATAGAGAAGGAGAGTGTGCCATCTAGAGCTCTATGAGTAGCTCTCTTCATGTAGCATAAATTTGCTGATGCAAGGAACTCCTTGGTGTGTCTCTCATAGGTTGGAATACTCTGCTCCATGAATGATTTCATTCCAAGCCTATCAAGATACCATATCACATCTTCTCTGATTCCAAGCATCTCAAGAGTTGAGTAGTCAATTTCTGGAGTTGGCTTGATCTTCAGCTTCTCAAGCTACTCCAAGTAGTTGATGTCGGGTCAATGGCTTTACCAACAAACTTCACTTTCGGCCTAGAGGAAGACTTGGCTTTCCGAGGTGCAGATATCTGAGTGGAGGCTCTTTCAATCTCTCCTGAAAAGATTCTTCTTTGCGCGGTAATAAAGGTGGATAAAGGTTCATCATCACTTAGTTGTGTCTCGTTTAATGCGTCATATGTCTCATGCGAATGAAGCTTTTTTGCATGAGAACTCGTCTTGGTTCGAATCAGTCGAACTTGAGAAAGATCCATGACCTGCAAAACGAAACTCTCGAGATTAAGAATAAATCAAGCTGCTTTGGTATCGATTTTTATGAACAAGGTGTTTATAGAGTTATCACAAACACATTCACATGACAAACAAGCTGTAAATGCATCAATCATTGCAAAATCTGGGAATTTCTTGTCAAGTTTGATATATTGATGTCCAACACATGAGATTTCTAAATCAAAACAATGTTAATGCTCACTCACATGTAATATAATCTGGTTTTCTATCAACAAGAACCAAACAATCCAGATTTGCAAAGCTAAATCAAACAGATCTCCAAATTTCGATTTGCTCAAAGTCTCAAATCTCAGATTTTCGAAAATTTCAAATCTCTATGGGCTAAGTGTTTAATCATGCAATTAAACTACCCAGTAGTCTAGCCTTAAGTTCAAAGACAATGTCCAATCATCCTAAGGTGAACTTCTACTCATTCTAAGAAAACCCTAAATTTGAGTTCTTAATAAAATGTGAGAAATGTGGTACCATACCTTGATGATAGTGTTATGTGATGATAGATTTGGAATCTCCTTTGAAAAAGAGTGAGACAAGTTCGAAATTTTGAAACTAGTTTGTCAAGTTTGAAATCTGGTCTTTTTCGCAAAATCACCAAACTTGTTGGAGAAGATGAAGAGAAAGACCTTTTTGATCTTTTAAATCTTCTTTTCCTTTTAAAAAGATGTTTTTCCTAAGAACAAATTATTTTTTTAAAGTTTAGAAGACTTACCTTGGCGTGTTTAACACGGAACTTATGTTTCGGATTTCCGGTTCAATCCCGGAATAAATCGAGATTTTGAAGTTCTGGTTTACGTGAAATCGGGAAAACAGACCTGGGAGAAAAACCAAGCCCAGTCGTGGGTCAAGTGTGCACGCCCACGGAAAATGATGGTCCGGCTGCGGGCGAGGTGTGTGGACCGCGGCGGAGAAGAGCTTGGCTGCGGCTGAATTGATCGCGGCCGCGGCAAATGCTTCTCGGGGGTTCCCGGTTTCTTCCTTTTTCCTGTTTCCTCCTCCTATCTTTTTTTATTTTCTGGTTTTTTTAATGTTTTGGGTTTTTCTGGATTTTATGAAAGCCTGAAAAGCATAAAAAAGAAAATAGAAAAGAAATAAAAAGAAAAGAAAAATCATACTAAATGGGTTGCTTCCCATTAAGCACTTTTGTTTAAAGTCTTTTAGCTAGACTCTTTGCAGGATTAGGATTGAGAAAAAGAGGTAGGATCTCTTGAAGTAAGAGTCATTGGGATCCTCCTTGGCCTGAACTTTGGATCTCCTTCATCTTGAATCACAATCTCCTTTCATTTCTTAAAGATTTTTGCATCTTTGAAAACATGTCTTGTCTTCTCAACAATTTCTTCAAGATTTTTCTCTTTCTCCTTGATGATGCCTTGTGACACCACTATCGTGATCTTCTCAAATTGCCTGGATGCATGTGCTTTTAGTTCCTTTTTGTCATCCGACATCTTCTCTTTGCTCTTATCCTTGCGTTTTGGAGGTTGATCCGGTGTGGTCTTATAGAACTTTTCCTGTCAACATTTAAGAAAACTAAACAGGGATTTGCATGGTCAATAATAGCACCTACAGTAGTTAAGAATGGACGACCAGATATCAAAGGTCTTTCTTTGTCTTTGTCTATCTCTAAGACCAGAAATTGGCTGGGATAATTTTGTTTCCAATGACCAGTGGCAAGTCCTGGATCATTCATTCTGTCCTCTTTTGAGATGAATCACAAAAGATTATGCTTACAGGAGATGGGAAAAATGTACCTATACCAAGTTTCTCAGCAACAGATTTTGACATAACATTCACACTAGCACCAGAATCACATAAACAATCTGAGAATTCGATTCCAAAGATTGAACAAGTGAAAGAAAAACGCCATGGATCCTTAGACTTTTTGAGTCTTTGGTCAGTTAAGCGTTTTGGTACCTTAACCGGACTGACTTGGCTTCTCTCATGCTCAGTTTTAGAGTCCTTCATGAGAGGTTCAGGTGTCGACTTTTCCTTAGTGTCTGCGACAGGTTCTTCTTCTAAATCTGCTGTCATAGCATTGCAGAACTTCTTTGGATTATCCCCCACTCTTCCTGGTAAGACTCCTGGTTATCTCTTCATTGAAATCTGCAGTCTGACCTATCTGATGTTCCAACTTCTTGACATGGGTTGCAAGAGATTCAAACTTCCCATTCAAGTCATTGTACATACAATCGATCTTCACTCCCATTTCCCTGATTGACTTCTCATTGCCTTGAGATGTCTGCATCATAGTTTGTTCAAGCGATTTTACCCGGTTGCTTAGCTGGGAAAAGGTTGCTTCTAATGAGCTGGTCTGTGCTTGTGGAGGGTTGAAAGGTGGTCTTTGTTGGAAATTTCCTCCTCCATATTTCCCATTTTGTAACTTGTTTTGAAAATTCCTTTGCTGCTGCGGATAGGGCTGATTATCGGCTCTTTGATTTCTATATGAGAGATTGTTGAAGTTGGCACCAGGATTCCTGAAGTTTTTGTTGAAAGCTGGACTGAATCGGTTATGGTATGCTTGAACTCCCATGAAATTGATTTCTTTTTCTTGGTACATGCCATCTTCTTCATATCTTCCATCTTCTTCATTTCCTGCAGCAGTATCAAAAGCATGTATATTCTTATTTTCAGACTTAAGAAGTTGACTTACCATGCTTTACAGATCAGCAATCTCCCTTGATTCATGACTAATGATACTCTTCTTTGATCTGTCATACTCAGGGTTGTTGTTGCTGTTAGCTACAGCTAGATTTTCCATCTTGAGCGTTCTTCGTCTGAGTTTTATAAGTGCTCTTTCGTGTTTGTCAATCTCGTCTAAGGGCAATACAATGTTGTCAGGATTTCTCCTAGTTTTCATGCACCTGTGAGAAAAGAAAGCAAAGATAAAAAGAGGAGTTAGAAAATCTCCAACAGAACTCGAAAATCTTGAGGTTTAGGATTGAAATCTCAAGTCAACAGCGACAAATCCCCGGAAACGGCGCCAAAAACTTGATGTGGGTGCAGTGGGCAATACAAGTTTTACCCTAGATAAGCTGCAAGTGCACAACAAACGCATTAGTACTTAGGTATCGAATCCACAGGGATTTGTGTGTTGAAGACTTCTAACTGATGCTAAAAACAATCGTAAACCTAATCTAATAAAAAAAGGGTTTAGGTTTGTCACTGAATCTAATTATGCAGAGAACTAAAAAGCTGAAAATAAAATTGGTTGAAAACTATATGAAAAACGGTGTTGGGTTCAAAGTTCATCTTTAGGGTTCATGTTCTAAAACACAAGGAATTTAGGCAAGGATTTTCTATGACTTTGAAACTAGAATAGACACATGTAAGATTAGCCAACTCTCGTCACCCTAATCATCTAATCACTTGTTCATGGCAATTAACTCTCGCTCTCATGCCAGAACAAGATCATGCTTTGTAGATCAGAATCCATCTCGGCTTACGTATCCTCCGTAGGTAACGGTGATGTCTATAAGATCCAGTTCAGGCAACCCAGATACAACACTCTTGTGACTCGGATTTAACCTAGGATTGGATTCTGGGTGGTCAGTCCAGAATTACCGCTTTGAGATTTGGATGAATGGGAGAATCATGTTAAAAATCGATATCCTTTTTCCTAAAAACCTAGATGTCATTCGAACATGGGCTCCATTTGGATTACCCTTTCACCCAACTAGGTGACTACTCAGACATGGCTGAGATAGACATCATCATCGGTTTAGAACTAGAAAGAAGAAAAGTAAAGAAACAAAAGTTACAGAAAAACTTTTCTTATTGAAGACAGAGTGGCGATGAAAAGCTTCTACAGATGCATAAAAGATAAAACCTAAAACTACAAATTAGTTCTTTCTCAAAGAGAAGAAAGAGGCTCTCTCACAAAAGACCTAAAAATGAGTATTTATAGTGCTTCTTCAAGTCTTGGGCGTCTATGGCTTGTAAATTGGGTGCAGGAAGTGTCTTGAGCCATAGTTGGGCTCCTGAGGTTCGGACATAGGTCCACCGGAGGTGAAACCTCTTGAGCCGCGGTATGGAGAAGGCTGGCCGCGGGTGAAAGCACATGTGCTTGACTGGACTTGTGTTGATCGGCCTTCAGTGCATTGGTGATATATGAAGATCTAGCCGTTAGAATGCTTTGATTCCAAGTGTGTTGGGAATCTGGTTATCTCCTCTATAATGTCTCCAAATTTGACAAACTTCTGACGGTCTGAATTTATCCAAAAATTTACTTTTGCTCCAAAATGCACTCCAAAGTTCCAAGTTTCCTGAAAAACCTTTTAAAACTCCAAAACATGGAAAACACTTATAAAACCTTTGAAACTTAGTGAAAACACCTGCATAAGATATTGAAAGTGATCCATAAAAATTGTCAAAATCAGGTGCTATCAACTGCCTTCTGACCCATCACTCTCCTTTTTTCCTACGGCATCATCATTGATTGAAGCGGAAGCATCGAGATGTGGATGCCGGGATGATGTCGCAGATGCAGGAGGGCCGGAAGTCAGAGCACGCATCTGAGGGAGTTCTTCAAGAAACTTCAAGGCATGATCCCGCGTAGAAGGCATGACTAGATTCTCAAGAGATAACTGAACGAAGGCTAGGGCTTTTTCTTTTTGAGTTGCTTGTGATATGAAACCCTAAGAGGCACGGCATTTATATAGCCTGAAACAAAACCCTTCAAAGACGGTGAAACATAAAATCCCAAAGGAAAAAAAAAAACTTGGACCCATTAAACTAGTTGAGGGAAACGGCCCAACACCACAGATGTTATCTTTTGCAGAGACTGAACATTTGATTATTTTCACTCTGAACAGGACTGAATCGGAAGGACCCATGAGGAGATTAAACGAAGCATCCAAAACAACTGACAATAGCTTTTAGATATACATATATATAAAACAGAGAACTTTCACCTGACTCTAACTCTAAGAAACACAGCAGGTACTCAGTTCACAAGACACTCCACATCAAAACGAAATATATGATATGATTAACAAAACTCTTGACTAATTCACAACCAGCACATGACAACAGTATTTCACTAAGAGCACCACACGTCCAATGACCCAGTTACTATCAGACTATCAGGAATTGACACAGAGTGAACATTTAAATCACACGGCTTAACTATCTTAACAAGGACTTCTGCCCTTTTTTAATATTTTTGATCTTTTTGAGCTCTGAATTCACTACAGACATGCAGAGACAGAGCAAGTCCAAATGTTAACGGGTTTACGCCAAATCCAGCTTGAGTATCTCGTAGTATCTTATAGTTACACTTTATATTATGAATCGCCGTGAGTTCCAATCCAGACAATGATCAAGCTCAGAGATTAACGGGTCTACGCTAACTCCAAGATGAGTGTCTATCGTTTTGGACAAGTTTCTCTGTGTCTCTACTTGAGGGAATCTTCTATCCAATCCAGCAGTGATCATCTTCAGAGTGTGCCAGGTTTACGCCACCTCCAAAGTGAGTGTCTATCTTTTTGGACGAAGGAAACTCAAAGACTATGGGACCAGATATCAATACTGTGACACGAACGAGGTTATGAGCTAATCTAAGTATATGAACTACAAAAACTGAAATAAGCTAACTAACATAACGTGGAGAGTGTTCTTGCCCTGAGCAACCACATAGTGTACTCTACTTAGAAAACGAATTAGCATTCAAAAACTCCTAACGATTTTCTCAATCGCAGGAAGGTATTCAAATCCAATGGTTTTGTAAAAATATCAGCCAGTTGCTTTTCAGATGCTACGTGTGTAATCTCCACAAGTTTCTCTTCCACCAGTTCTCGAACAAAATGGTGTCTAATATCCATATGTTTGGTTCGAGAATGTTACTGGATTTTTAGATATCTTTATAGCACTCATATTATCACACTGAACAAGTAATGGACCAGAAGACATACCATAATCTTGCAGCATTTGTTTCATCCACAGTAATTGAGTGCAGCAGCTACCGAGAGCTATGTACTCTGCCTCCGCAGTGGGCAGAGTAACACAATTCTGTTTTTTTGCTATGCCAAGCTATTAAGTTGTTCCCAAGGAAAAAATAATCCTCCTGAGGTGCTCTTCCTGTCATCAATAGAGCCAGCCTAATCTGGATCTTACACACATTACAGGATAATCTGGATCTTCAAAACCTTTAGGTTGTGCCACAAATACTTCTTCTTGAAGAAAACCATTTAAGAAGGCACTCTTTACATCTATTTGATGAAGCTTGATCTTTAGAATGCAGGCAATCCCAAGAAGAAGTCTGATCGACTCTAGCCTTGCTACAGAAGCAAAAGTTTCATCAAAATCAATACCTTCTACTTGTGAGTATCCTTGAGCAACAAGTTTGGCTTTGTTCCTGACGATATTCCCTTCATCATCGAATATTCTTAAAAATCTATTTGGTACCAACCACATTTACTAACTTTGGTCTTGGTACTAAATCCCAAACTTCATTTCTTGTGAATTGTTCCAGCTCTTCGTGCATTGCTGTGACCTAAAACTCGTCTTCTAAAGCTTCTGCAACTGCACTTGGTTCGATGGTTGATACAAAATAGGCAAACATTACCATCTCTCTAAATGTTTTCTGCTTTCCTCGAGTTTTGATTCCATCTGCAATATCTCCGATGACATCCTCTGCCGCATGATTTCTGTGAACCTGCAGTGTTCGTGAGTCTGGTCTCAGATCTTCTGTAGTATCTTGTTTAACCAGACTGACCTTTGTGCAGTCCTTGACTTGGTTCCCATCACTTTCCCTCTCACTTTCTCTGCTAATTTGTGTGATCACCGAACTCCCTCTATCATCAAACACAACATTTATAGACTCCATAACCACTTGAGTCCTCTTGTTAAACACACGATAAGCCATACTATGAGTGGAGTAGCCTAAGAATACACCTTTATCAATCCTAGCATCAAATTTTCCGAAATTTCCCTTCTCATCAAGTATATAAGATGTGCATCCAAACACATGGAAATAGCTCAGGTTCGGTGTCTTTACCTTCCAAATCTCATATGTTGTTCCTGGTCGAACATAGACTATGTTGATAATATAGCATGCTGTATTGATCACTTCAGCCCAAAATCTATTTGAGACATTAATGCCTTGCATCATGTCTCTTGCCATTTCCTGCAGAGTTCTGTTTTTTCTCTCAACAATTCCATTTTGTTGAGGAGTTCTAGGAGCTGAGTACTGATGCCGTATGCCATGTGCTCTGAAAAACTGGTCGAGATTTTCATTTTCAAACTCTCGTCCATGATCACTCCATATCTCTACTATGTCTCCTTTGGTAGTTTTTAACTGAAGCGCATGAATCTTGAAACTCTCTGCAGTTTCTGCCTTATCTCTCAAAAACTGAACCCAAGTAAACCTCGAAAAATCATCAACTAACACAAAGATGTAACGTCTTCCTTCAATACTCTCCATTTGAACTGGACCCATAAGATCCATATGAACAAGCTCAAGTATTCGTTTTGTTCCTACGTCCACCACTTTTTTATGTTGAACTCGAATTTGTTTGCCTTTATCACATGCTCCGCAGACTGTTGGAGTCTTACTTTCTAACTTGGGAATCCCTCTAACCACCCTAGAACTAACTAATCGTGTGAGACTGGGTTATCTCTTGTAAGATCACATTGCCCTTCTCATTTACTGCTCTGCATTCGGTTTTAGTGAACATCACAGTCAAACCATCAACACAAAGCTGGCTTACACTGATAAGGTTGGCTTTAAGGCCTTCCACAAAGTAGACATTTATCAGACTGGGTTGGTTTATGTCATCAAGCCTTCATTTTCCTTGAAATCTACCTTTGCCACCATCACCAAAAGTCACTTTACCTCCCGGTGTCTCATCAAAGGTCATCAAAACTTCTCTCTTCCCAGTCATGTGTCTCGAACACCCGCTGTCGAAAAACCAGAGAGCACTTCAGTTGTCGTAAAAGCAACAAGACTTGTCTCGTCAGTTTTCACTGAGCCCCATATGGCAAGCGAACAAGTGAGCTCAAGTTCTTCTGATGCTGACGTTTGAACTGCAGTAGACACTCCAGTAATTATTTGCTCTTTACCGACAGACAGACCATACAGAAATTGTTTCTCTATCCATACCTTCGAGTAAGATGCCGGTTCAATGTAACACTTTCTCAACCCCCAAGCTTGATAGATTCTCTCACGCAGTTTGTAACAGAATCTCTTGATGTGCCCATGTTTGCCAGAAAATAGCATTCAGATCATCTTCTGCTTTGACTCATTGTCATGGTCTAAGCACCATGGACACCAGCTCCAATCCCCTTCAGCTGAGAACCTCGTTGATCATCGAAGAGTTGAATCTTCTCCTTTCTAGGAATAACCTCAGTCGATGTGCTCCCTTTGACAAACTTGATCAGATTTTCATTGTTTGTGTTGTAACCTGAAGTAGTTCCTTGATATCCCAATCCCCAGTTAGCCTTTCTAGTTCGACCACTTGCAAGCATCTGATCGAGACTCTCTATACCTTTGCTCAGCATCCTGACCTTCCTGTAGTTGTCATTAACTTCCTGTTCGAGAGCCTTGTTTTTGTCTAAAGTTTAACTCAGATTCTCCTGCAGAAGTTTCACTTTAGCCTCCAACTCAAGCTTCACTGGGTCATCTGAGTTCTTTGTACCAGCATCCTGTTCAATCTCTATCTCTAGAATGTTCACCTTTGCTTCCAACATCAACTTATCCTTAGTCAGTTGCAGTTTTCCGTTATTCAATTCCACCCAGCTATCATACAATTTTCTGAATTCCATCTTTGGATCCACTTCAGTGTCGTTTTCATCCTCTGTATCCAAGATAGGATCTGTCGACTCATCTCCTCCTTCTCCTATGAATGCTACAAAATTCAGAAAATCCTCTCCTTCATCATCATCATCTGACTCAGACTCACTGAAACTGATGGATGATCTCTCTTTGTTTTTCTGCAAATTTGGGCATTCTGTTTGGGTATGTCCAACACCTCTGCACTCCTGACCTTTTAGCTCTTTTCTTTTCGTCAGAGGATATTCAGCTTTAAGATGACCATAGCCACTGCATTCATAACATTGAAGTTCATGTTTCCTTTCAGGTCGTTCATCATCGTTTCTGAAATTTTGATTTCCAGACCTCTCACTCTCATTTCGTGTAAAGCGATTTGCAGCCCTGTTTTGACCCCTTTTTACTCACTTTAGAGCCTTTCCAAAGTTCTTTGCCATCAGTGCCATGCTATCCTTAATCTCTTGGAATCGGTCTGTCTCATCTCCGGACACAAAAGCAACACTTCTTGATGTTTTTGGATTGTCACCAATCACATCCATTTCCTCAGCCTGCAATGTTCCCACCAGTTCTTCATACTTCAGCTCGTCAGAGTTTAGAGCAACATTCATAATAGCTTTATGAGCAGCGAATTTTGGTGGAAGACACCGAATGAGCTTCTTCACCAGCTTTTTATTTTTGTATTTTTTCCCGAGAACTTGTGCCTCGTTAGCAATGGATGAAATCTTTGCACTGAACCCTGCAATAGTGTCTTCATCTGTCATTTTCAAATTTTCAAACTGAGATGCCAAAGTGTCCAGTCTCTTTCTCTTGACTGATAAAGTTCCCTCATACATATTCTGTAGGGTGTCCCAAGCTTCCTTTGCCGATGTGCACCCTTAAATAAGTTGAAATTGAGTTAAATCCACGCCACAGAAGATTGCAGACAGAGCCTTAGAGTTGAACTTCGAA
This sequence comes from Eutrema salsugineum, assembly GCF_000478725.1. Classification (NCBI taxonomy): domain Eukaryota; kingdom Viridiplantae; phylum Streptophyta; class Magnoliopsida; order Brassicales; family Brassicaceae; genus Eutrema; species Eutrema salsugineum. The sequence goes on from NW_006256342.1 coordinate 9,461,574, forward strand.
GCCTGCTTCTCATCATCAGTCCAAAGTGATTTCGGTTTTGGTACTTCTTTATTGTTCTTATCCCCCATAGTCGGTTCTTTCCAACCAGTCTGAACTGCTGTTCAGGCATCCTCATCCATGCTCTTAATACTCGCCATCATCCGCAGCTTCCAGTGTCCATAATTCGTTGGATTAAGCATCAATGGTTTGTGAACAGCAATCAGATCCTTTCCCATGTCCATATTCACCCTCAGGATCTCAACCTGTGACTGAGATATGAATCTCCGAGGTAACCTGCTCTGCTACCAAATGAAAATCCGGTGAATATGAATCTGTTTAAGAATGAACAATTCTGAAAAGTACTCTTTCATTAAGAATCTCTCAAACAATCTCACAAGATCTGTTTGATCAGTACTATACGCAGTCAACCCTAACTCGACCCTGACTGATTCTTAACTACCCGAACTTCTCTCTCAAGTGTTCTGATTACAACCTTATGCCAGTTCTCTTCACTCACCCAATTCACCTTGTTTTTCTTAAGGTTTGACCTAAAATGATACGACCCTCTCCTTTTAAAAAGCTCTCGCATATTCTTCAAAGATCTCTTTCTTTAATTAGATATTCTCCAGATCTTCTTTTTCTTCTGGCCCATGTCACATTCTTATTAATCTGAACGATTACGCCACGTCACTCCTGATTCCCTTGTTACCACGAACAGAACTTCAAACTCCTTGTGCTAACATTTTTTTATTCGCAGATGAATCTTCAGTGTTCCATATTTGTACTCATTTTCACCATTGATTTCAAATGCTTTTTTCAAAGGTTTTAATATAGTTTTAGAAACTTTTATTATGATTTCCATGTATATGTGGTTTCAAGTCTCTTTTCAGGAAACTTAAGGAAAATGATGGCAAAATCGCAGAAATCTACATTTTTACCTCAGATTCAGACCATCAGAAGTGGATTTCTAACTTCTGACGGTCTGACTCTGAGCTGAAAAAGTGGATTTCTTCTATTTTGCCATCATTTTCCCTAAGTTTCCTGAAAAGAGCCTTGAAACTACAAATACATGGAAATCATAATTAAAGTTCTTAAAACTGATTAAAACCTTTGAAAAAGCATTTGAAATCAATGGTGAAAATGGGTACAAATACGGTGTTATCAACTCCCCCAAACTTAAGACTTTGTTTGTCCTCAAACAAAACAAGATCCAATCTAGAAAAATATCATTCAACAGAAATGAGAGAGAACTCAAAAATATCAGCAACCATACTTTCAGACCTTAATTATGGACAATGCATAAATCAGATCAAATCAAGAAAATTCTCACCAAAATACAAACATAACTAGTCTGTTAATCCGTCATGCAAAAATCCACACACTTAGAACTAACTTCCAGTCAACTATCTCTTAACATTTACATTTAAGGTTTCAGTGATTCTCATCAAAAGTATATTAAACAAGGCATTCAAGGTTAGGTATCAAAAGGCTTTTAATGGTAAAGCTTGATGTGTTTAGGGTTACATTTTTCTAGAGAGACAGGACATTATGCAAAACAGCAAGAGGATGGAACTGTAAATGCCCCGACAGTTTTCAGTCACATTCTCCTTGCTTTAAGATTTCTGATCTCCTTTCTTCAAGTTCTCCTTATAACTCCCCTAGACTTGGATTTTTGTCCAGGTTGTGAATCCATAACTCCTTAAGTCAATACCTATTGCCTTGGCTCAAATGATTTCGGCTTCTAAGACTCTTTAAGCTCTTGGTTTCCTTTCCTTTCTTTTTTTTTTTCTCTTTTTTCGTTTTTTTTTGAAAGGGGAAACCGCCTTTTGACTTAGAGTCTTAGGGAGTACAAAAATTACCTTTAAGAATGAGCTTTTTAAGACATCATGAGGCTTGCTGAGATTGCTTGGTACACTTCCTTCCTGGTTTCATTCAGTCATTCTCTTGAGTGACTGAAAAATATGTTGTTCCTCCCTCTCCGGTGTTTTTGCACATTTCTGTCAACATAGACTTAAAAGAGAGTGTATGAGGTTTGAAATGATGGTTTGGGTTAAGGCTGTGGTACCAGCTAAAGATGAATTGGCAATCTATGACAACAAAGAGTGGTAAGAATAAGGTGAGATGTCCTAGATGTATATCATGATGCCTTCTTAAAACCATTGATGAGAAAATTAGATGTCAAGAATAAGTCCAAGTAAGATGAGCTAGTATATCCTGTCAGAAAATATCTCCATGAATAGAAGTCCTCTGGTGGGATTTTGTAGTGTAAGTACTCTAGCTACCGCCTAGTCTAGTATTAAACCTTGAAAGAGCTTTTTATGAATGATTGGTGTAGAAGCAAAAAGGTTGGTTATCATCATCGATTTTGTCATTATTCCCTCAAATTGTTATTTGACCTTTGAAAACACTTTTTGAAACTCAAAAGACTTTTGAAAAGTTAAAGAAAAACCAAAAAATAAATGAAAAATTTTAAAGAAAATCCAGAATGCAAAGGCTCATGCAAGAAAAGGTGGTTAGAAAGGGATGAAGTCCTCCCCCGGACTTAAATCACACTGTCCCCAGTGTGAAATAAATCAGGCAAAGATGAGAAATAGAGTATGTGAAAAATTTAAAAAGATTAAGGAAAAGAAAACTTACATGGTGTTGGTAATGGATTATGAGGTGGTTGTGGTGGTGGTAGGATGTTGAACGGTGGATGGTGGATGATGTTGAGTGGTGCTTGATCTAATGGGGATTGATTTGAATCAAGGTAGAGGTGGAAGTGACAAAGGGTGGCCGAATGGTGCTGGCCGCGGATCAAGATGTCTCGGCCGCGGTAGGACATGTGCTGGCCGCGGTTCAAAGCTTCGTGGCCGCGGCAAAATGCTTGCTGGCCGCGGCTGAACCTCCTTTGGCCGCGGTCAGCTCTTTTTCTTCTTTTTTTTGCATACTAAGGCATGTCTAAAATGAGAAATACAATACTTTAATAGAAAAAGAAATCTAAACAAAAACAAATAAGTACCTAAATGGAGTTTATAGTCCTTAGCTAGACTTTGCAAAGAAAAAGACTTAGTTCAAATAGGATCTTGTCCTAAGACAAGTCCTTTTCGATATCCTTCTGTTCTGTCTTGCAGGTTCTTCATCACACCAGAGTTCTTCTTGTTCAAATGCCTGGGCTTTATGCTCTCCTCTTCTGCTCTTAAGCGGTGTAGCTTCATAGAAGATGTCCTTGTCAATATTTGCAAAAGAAACTCTCCGGTTGGGCCAATCCATGATGGCTCCAGCAGTTCCTAAGAAAGGCCATCCAAGGATAACTAGATATGAGTCATCTTTGGTCTTTACTATGTCTAGATCGACAGGTGCAATGCAATTTCCAATCTTTAGAGGAATGTCTCAGGCTATCCTTCTTGGTATTTCACTTGAATCATCTGCTAAGCTAATCTTTTTCCTGGTACTTGAAATGTGCTTAATGCCAAGTCTCAAAGCAGTAGCTTTAGACATCATGTTAATGCAAGCTCTAGAATCACAAAGAATATTGAGGAATCTTTCACCTCTAATGTCACAAGAGATAAGAAATTGACCTTTGTCTTGAACTTTGTGCAGAGTTCGAACTGGTCTACCTTCTTGAGCGTGTGTGAACAAGTCTTTCATCTCTTGGATAGATTCTTTTCTATCACATAAGAAGTGGCCGATCATGTAGTCTCTACATGATTTGGCAAATGAAATATCTTTGGGCAGAGTCTGAACTACTTGATTGAAATCTTCAAGTGCTTCTTTGCTGACCTTGTTTGTGTAGTCACTGGCTTCTTGGGGGTCTTTGAGATAGATCCTGTAAACAGCTGCGTCAGGTGATGATCTAGGAAAAGATAGATATCTGGCTCTTCTGAAATAGGTAGAGATGTTCTCCTTAGTCTCTTTGCTGTATCTGAAGAAAACTTGAAGGCAGCCTTGCTTCTAGATGTCATCGAATCCATGGAAAAGAGGAATAGACTTCACAAATTTGTTGAATTCGATTAGTCTCTCCTAGATATGCTCTTGGTTATTTGTTCTGAGTTGTCATCAGATGAATTGTCCCCAGGGTTTGGATCTTCAACAAACAAACCATACTCTTCATCTTCTGAGAATTGCTTTGGAAGCTCATTGTCACAAGTGTAAACCATGTTGCAAGAAGCATACGTGTTGGATTCCTCCTTTTCATTTGATGCTTGTGCAGTGATTGAGAAGACATCTTGATCAAACAACCTAGATCTGGTCACATGAGGTCAGTCTTCAGTTGAACAAGTTTCAGAAAGAGGTTGGAAGTTCTCCCAGTCTGAAGAATCAGGCTCCACCGCGGGTGAGGAGCTCGGAGCCGCGGTGGAAGTGACTCTGGCTCTCCATGCTTGCTTCTTCAATCTCTTCTTGTTGGGGTCGGTTTCCACCCTAGCTGAATTAACCATCTCGAAACGACTAAGTGTCGAAAGGTATTGACGAACTCGAGTTCTGTGAGGAAACAAGCCGAGCCCATCCATGAAAGCAAGATGGGCCGAGCCCCCAAAATGATATGGGCCGATCCCTGTAAGCAGCACGGACCGAGCTGCGGGGCGATGTGGGCTGAACCGTACAAATGGTGTGGGCCGAGCCGTGTAACGATGCAGGCCCTGAATCGATATGGATCACGCCGTAAAGCGGAATGAGCCGAGCCCCCTATTAACCTGAGTTGAGCCGAGCTGTATTAGGAAGCCCATGAAGAACCCTAGGCGAGCTATTAAGTCGGTGGCCGCACGAAGTGATAAGGAAATATTCTGAAAATCTCTCCCGAGATTCTCGGTTAGGCGGTTTAGAGAATTATTATAAATGGCCGATGTATTCGATTCGATATGTAACTTTGACCAATTCGAGAGCAATAAGACTTACAATTTTTTGGTTGTGCAAGTTTTGGCTCACACACTTCTTCTCCATTGTTGTTCTCTTGCTTACAGTGGTTGTCAGGCATGTCTTGGGTATCCAGATCATTGATTCCAGTGTTCAGATCACACTCCTTATGATCTTTAGAAAAAATTTCAACTTTCTCTTCTACTTCATCTAAAGTATAGACAACTTTATCTAAAGTAGCATCAAGCTCTTCTGTCTTGTTTTTAACCTTAGCTACGCCTTACCACAGCTCCAATGTGTAGTCGTAGGTCTGGTTTTTGCTCTCATTCAGCTCCTTATCCAAGTCATCGATCTTGAAAGTTATGTTTTGCAGCTCCCTTTCATTTTGTCGAATGTTGAACTTGTTTTTGTCCTGCTCTTCCCTGACAGACTCCATTCTCTGATCCAACACGTCATTATCTTTGGTTCTCTGATCCTCCAGTGTCTTCACATGCTCAGAGAGGTCATCAAACCTTTTGTTAAGGTCGATGGTTATGTCAACTATCCTTGTTCGCAGGGCAGCATCGATGAGGGCGTGGGAGGCAAGGAACTGAAACAGCTTGGCTTCCAATCGATTAAACAGGATGTTAAGTCGATTGTTCTCATAGTTCTGGTGCAAAATCTGATGAGGAATAGGAGGAGATGGTCAACGATTCACCAGGTGTGGCGAATAAGGCTCATCTCGGTGGTGTGGAGTTCGCGAGTCTCCATGGTGGTGGTTCGGATTAGGGTTCCGAAGATGATGATCAGAATCACGCCTGCATGGTAATTCACATGCGCAGGGAGCTTCACACAGGTTGCAAAACCTTCGCTCGGGATGAGAGTTTCTTCTTGGATTATTCATGCTTCAAAGATTTCTGAAACTACGGCAAGCAGAAGAAAGAATAAGTAGAAAAAGAAAACGTTAGGGTGTTTATGAGTTTGGTTTACTTCCTATGTTGTTTTGGCAGACACTCGACATATATATAATCTTATGCGGCTTCAACCTCCCAGGTTTAGACCTTCAGAGACTAAAAACCTCCCCGGCAACGGCGCCAAAAACTTAATGGGCTTGCGGGCCTAGGGTTTGTTTTTAACAAGCCTGTTGGTCCTCCAAAAGTTTTAAATTTATAAAATTCTAGTGTCTGCAAGTGCACAGATGTACGTTATAAGACTTAGGATGTCGATCCACAGGGAAGATGTTTAATCTGCGAGAAACAACAAACTGGGAAAGTAAGCAAAGTCATAAACTCATGAGGTTTTTGGTTAAAAATCTTAAACTAAACCTAATCTAATATTCACAAGAAATAAAATGCAATGCAGAATGAATTGCTAAAAGAATATCTCAAGCATATCAACTCAAACTATAGATTCTAAAACTCATAGGTGGCGATTAAGACTTCTCCGGTTTACTCTAATTGATGTATGATGGTTCCAATTAGCTTCCAGGCGATTTATCTTCATCTATTTCTGGGATCTGCATGGAACTAAAATAGACATATGTATGATTAACCAACTCTCGCCATCTTAATCAACTAATCACTCAGATCTGACAATTAACTCTCGCTCTCATGCCATAAATAAGATCATGCATTAGACAATGAATTCGTCTGCTCACATCTTCTCTATAGGTAGCTCTCGACTCCTATAGCGACTATGTTCTTCTGAAGCTAGGTACGGATGATCTGATACAACACTCTCGTGGCTCTGATCGATCCTAGGTTCAGAGAATAGGTCATGAATCTACTCTCATGCAATATGAACAACTTAGAAGAGATGAGATCCAAAATATGGTCTAAAGACTTAGAAATCCTAATCGATATGTATGCCTATCGAAATCTTCAAACAACTTGACTCTCTGGGACTAATCTACATGATGCAACGAATGATAAAAGACATAGAAGAATGCAAAAGAATGAAACAGAAAAGTTAATAAGATAAAAAGGACAAAGAACAATGGATATGGGGAAGAATCCCCATCTCCATCGCCTAACCCTAGAAAACAAAATTTGGTGGCTCAAAATCTCATTAAAGGAGCACACACCCGTTTAGGGCTGCTAAGAAATGCATATATAGATCCTAGGGTCTTCCAGGTCTCATTTAGGGTTTCTCTGAAGAGAAATGGCGAAGTGGGCTATGATGTTGGGCCTTGTGGGTCGTCCTCAGGTCCACCGGGGGTGAGAGTCTTCCAGGGCAGGTAAAACATGGTTTTCCCGCGGGTGAGAGTCTTCTTAGACTGGTGAATTGGGTCAACTTGTTCTCCATGTATCTTTTGATTGCACCGTTGGATCTTCATGATGTAAAGTGCTATGGAAAGCTGGTTGTCTCTTCTTGATTTTCTACAAATTTTAGCTGGATCAAACGGTCAGAAAGTCTTCATTTGAGGCTCAACTTCGGACGGTCTGATTCTGAGCAGAAAGAGTAGATTTCTTCCATTTTGTCATTATTTTCCCTAAGTTTCCTGAAAAGAGCCTTGAAACTACAAATACATGGAAATCATAATAAAAGTTCCTAAAACTGATTAAAACCTTTGAAAAAACATTTGAAATCAATGGTGAAAATGGGTACAAATATGGTGTTATCAAGACGCTAGGGTTTTATGAATTTAAAACTTCTTCAGGACCAATGGGCTTGTAAAAAAAACGCAACCCTAGGCCCGCATGCATCAAGTTTTTGGCGCCATTGCCGGAGAAGGTTTTAGTCGCTGGAGATCTAAACCTAGGAGGTTGAAGACGCAGATGACTATATATATGTCGAGTTTCTGCCAAAACATCATTGGAACTAAACCAAACCCATAAACACACTAACTTTTTCTTTTTCTGCTTATTCTTTCTTCTGCTTGCCCTAGTTTCAGAATCCCTTAAGCATGGATCATCCTGGAAGAAATCCTAATCTCGAGCGAATGTTTTTCAACCTGTGTGAAGCTCCCTGTGCATGTGAATCACCATCCAGGCTTGATTCCGATCATCTTGTTCGGCCGAATCATCTGAACCATTACCATGGAGACTCGCAAACTCCAAGCCACCGAGATGAGCCCTATTTGCCACACCTGGTGAACCGTCGATCATCTCACCCTCTACCTCGTCAGATTCTGCACCAGAACTATAAGAATAATCTATTGAACATCCTGTTTAATCGATTGGAAGCCAAGCTGAATCAGTTCCTTGCCTCCCAAGCCCTCATCGAAGCTGTCCTGCAAACAAGGATAGATGCCATCACCATCAACCTTAACAAGAGGTTTGATGACCTCTCTGAGCACGTGAAAACACTGGAGGATCGAATAACCAAAGGCAATGAAGTATTGAATCAGAGAATGGAGTCTGTCGAAGAAGAGCCAGGGAAGAACAAGTTCAACATCCGACAAAGTGAAAGGGAGCTGCAAACCCGAACCTTCAAAATCAATGACTTCGATAAGGAGCTGAATGAAAGCAAGAACCAAACCTACGACTACACATTGGAGCTGTGGCAAGGCGTAGCTAAGGTTGAAAACAAGACTGAAGAGTTTTATGCTACTTTAGATAAAGTGGTCTATGCTTTGGATGAAGTAGAAGAGAAAATTGAAAAACTTTCTAAAGATCATAAGGAGTATGATCTGAACACTGAAACCAATGATTTGGATACCCAAGACGTGTCTGACAACCACTGGGAGCAAGAGAACAACAATGGAGAAGAAGAGATTGAAGAAGCAAGCATGGTGACCTGAGAGAAGCTGACCGCGGCTCCGAGCGCTTCACCAGCGGCCAGGACAACTTCCACCGCGGCCCAGAGCATCCCAGCCGTGGCCAAGCCTGATTTTTCAGACTGGGAGTCCTTTCAACCTCTTTCTGAAACCTGTTCAACAGAAGACCGACAACTTGTGACCAGATCTAGGTTGTTTGATCAAGCTGTCTTCTCAATCACTGCACAAGCATCAAAAGAAAAGGAGGAATTTAACACTTATGCATCTTGCAACATGGTTTACACTTGTGACAATGAGCTTCAAGAGCAATTCTCAGAAGATGAAGAGTATGGTTTGTTTGTTGAAGATCTAAACCCTAGGGATAATTCTTCTGATGACAACTCAGAACCAATAACCAAGAGCAAATCCAAAGAGAGTCTAATCGAATTCAACAAGTTTGTGAAGTCCATTCCTCTCTATCATGGATTCGATGACATCTGGAAGCAAGACTGTCTTCAAGTTTTCTTCAAATACAGCAAGGAGACTAAGGAAAACATCTACACTTATTTCAGAAAAGCCACGTATCTATCTTTTCCTAGATCATCACCTGATGCAGCTGTTTACAAAATCCATCCAAAGATCCCTAAAAGCTAGTGACTACACAAGCATGATCAGCAAAGAATCACTTGAAGAGTTCAATCAAGTAGTTCAGACTCTGCCCAAAAGAATTTCATTTGCCAAAGCATGTAGAGATTACATGATCGACCACTTTTTCTGTGATTAAATACTTGTTCACACATGCCCAAGAAGGTAGACCAGTTCGAATTCTGCACAAAGTTCAAGACAAAGGTTAATTTCTTATCTCTTGTGACATTAGAGGTGAAAGATTCCTCAATATTCTTTGTGATTCTGGAGCTTGCATTAACATGATGTCCAAAGCTACTGCTTTGAGACTTGGCATAAGCACATTTCAAGTACCAGGACAAAGATTAGCTTAGCAGATGATTCAAGTGCAACCCCAAGAGGGATAGCCAAAGACATTCCTCTAAGGATTGGAGATTGCATAGCACCTCACGATCTATACATAGTGAAGACCAAAGATGACTCATATCCAGTTATCCTTGGATGGCCTTTCTTAGCAACTGTTGGAGCCATCATGGATTGGCCAACCGGAGAATCTCTTTTGCAAATATCGACAAGGACATCTTTTATGAAGCTACACCACTTAAGAGCAAAGGAGGAAAGCATAAAGCCTAGGCATTTGAACCAGAAGAACTCTGGAGTGACGAAGAACCTGCAAGACAGAACAGGAGGATTTTGAAAAAAAATTGTCTTAGGACAAGATCTTATTTGAACTAAGCTTTTTTCTTTGCAAAGTCTAGTTAAAGACTATAAATCAAAGCGTTTGATGGGAGGCAACCTATTTAGGTACTTATTTATTTTTGTTTAACTTTCTTTTTCTATTGAATTTTTGTTTTTATTCTATTATAAGCCTTAGTATGCATCTAAAAAAAAAAGAAAAAGAGCTGACCGCGGCCGAGAAGCCTTCAGCCATGGCCAGAAGAGGTTTTACCGCGGCCACGAAGACTTGGCCTGCGGCCAGCAAGCATTCCATCGTGGCCACAACACCTTGGCCCGCGGCCAACACCAGTTCGGCCACCCTTGGCATTACATACTCTTTTTCTCATCCTTACCTGATTTATTTCACACTGGGGGCAGTGTGATTTAAGTCTGGTGGAGGATTTCATCCATTTTTAACCACATTTTCTTGAATGAGCCCTTGCATTCTGAATTTTCTTTAAAAATTTTCATTTTTTTGGTTTTTCTTTAAACTTTTCAAAAGTTTTTTCAAATGTTGAATACATTTTGAGGGAATAATGACAAAATCGATGATGATAACCAACATGTCTGCTTCTACACCATCAACTCATAAAATCTCTTTCAAGATTTAGTACTAGACTACGCGGTAGTTAGAATACTTGCACTACGAAATCCCACCAGAAGACTTCTATTCATTGAGATCTTTTCTGACAGGATATACTACCTCATTTTACTTGGACTTAATCTTGACATCTAATTTTCTCATCAATGGTTTTAAGAAGGCATCATGATATACATCTAGGACATCTTTACCTTATTGTTATCATTCTTTGTTGTCCTAGATGGCCAGTTCATCTTTAGCTGGTACCTCACCCTTAACCCAAACCTTCATGTTCAAACCTCATGCATTCTCTCTTAAGTTTATGTTGACAGATATGTGCAAAAACGCCAGAGAGGGAGGAACAACATAGTTTTCTGTCACTCAAGAGAAGGACTGAATGAAACCGGGAAGGAAGTGTATCATGCAACCTCAGGAAACCTCATGATGTCTCAAAAAGCTCATTCTTAAAGGTAATTTTCGTGCTCCGTAAGACTCTAAGTCAAAAGGCGGTTTCTCCTTTCCCAAAAAAAAAACGAAAAAAGAGAAAAAGAAAGAAAGGAATGGAAACCAGGAGCCTAAAGAGTCTTAGAAGCCGAAATTATTTGAGCCAAGGCCATAAGTATTCACTTAAGGAGTTATGATTCACAACCTGGACAAAAATCTAAAACTGGGGGAGTTATAAGGAGAACCTGAAGAAAGGAGATCAGAAATCTTGAAGCAAGGAGAATGTGACTGAAACTATGAATATCAACAGCTCCATCCTCTCTTGTTGTTTTGCATAATATCTTGTCTCTCCAGAAAAAGGTAACCTTAATAACATTAAGCCTCACCACTAAAAAGCCCTTTTGATACCTAGCCTGGAATGCCATGTTTAATATCCTTATGATGAGAATCACTGAAACCTTTAATGAATGTTAAGAGCTAGTTGACTGGAAGTTAGTTCTAAGTGTGTGGATTTTCGCATGACGGATTTACGGACTAGTTATGTTTGTATTTTGGTGAAAATTTTCTAGACTTGATCTGATTGATGCATTGTCCATAATTAAGGTCTAGAAGTATGGTTGCTGATATTTTTGAGTTCCCTCTGATTTCAGTTGATGATATTTTTCCAGATTGTATCTTGTTTTGTTTGAGGACAAACAAAGTTTAAGTCTGGGAGAGTTGATAACACTGTATTTTTACCCATTTTCACCTTTGATTTCAAATGTTTTTTCAAAGGTTTCAAAGGTTTCAATTATGATTTCTATGTATTTATGGTTTCAAGGCTCTTTTCAGGAAACTTAGGGAAAATGATGGCAAAATGGAAGAAATCCACATTTTTAGCTCAGAGTTAGACCGTCATAAGTTCAGCCTCAAATGAAGACTTTCTCACCGTCTGATTCAGCTAATTTGGAGACATTCAAGAGGAGACAACCAGCTTTCCATAGAACTTTACATCATGAATATTTAACGGTGCAATAAAAAGATACATGGAGAACAAGTTAACCAAATTCACCAGTCCCGGTTGACTCTCACCCGCAGCAAACATACATTTTGCCTACTCCGGAAGACTTTCACCCCTGGTGGACCTAATGCTGAACCACAAGACCCAACATCAAAGCCCACTTCGCCATTACTCTTCACAGAAGCCCTAAATGAGATCTGGAAGACCTTAGGACCTATATATACATTTCTTAGCAGCCCTAAACGGGTGTGTCCTCCTATAATGAGATTTTGAGCCACCAAACTTTGTTTTTTCTAGGGTTAGGCGATGGAGAAGGGGATTCTTCCCTGGATCCATTGTTCTTTCTCCTTTCTATCTAATTAACTTTTCTGTTTCATCTTTTGCATTTTTTCATGTCTTTTATCATTACTTGCATCATTTAGATCTGTCCCACAGAGAGTCAAGTTGTTTAAAAATTTTTTGATAGGCATACATGTCGATTAGGATTTCTAAGTTTCTAGACTATATTTTGGATCTCATCTCTTCTAAGTTGTTCATATTGCATGAGTGTAAATTCATGACCTATTCTCTGAGCCTATGATCGATCAGAGCCACGAGAGTGCTGTATCAGATCATCCATACCTAGCTTTAGAAGAACATAGTCGCAACAGGAGTTGAGAGTGACCTGTAGAGAAGATATAAGCAGACAAATTCAATAGTTAATGCATGATCTTATTTATGGCATGAGAGCGAGAGTTAATTATCAGATTTGAGTGATTAGTTGATTAAGATGGCGAGAGTTGGTTAATCATACACATGTCTATTCTAGTTCCATTCAGATCCGAAAAACAGATGAAGATAATCGCCCGAAGGCTAATTGGAAATGCTTTGACATCGATTAGAGTAAATCGAAGAAGTTTAAATCGCCCACTATGAGTTTAAAGTCTATAATTTGAGTCCACATCCTTGAGATATTCTTTTAACAATTCATTTGCATTGCATTTTATTCCTCGTAAATATTAGACTAGGTTTAGTTTAGGATTCTTAACCAAAACCCCAAAACCCCATGAGTTTATGACTTTGCTTACTTTCCCAGTTTGTTGTTTATTGCAGATTAGACATTTTTCCTATAGATCGACACCCTAAGTCATACAACGTACATCTGTGCACTTGCAGACACTAGAGTTTTATAAATTTAAAACTTCTTCAGGACCAATGGGCTTGTAAAAAAATCACAACCCTAGGCCCGCATGCATCAATCTTTCTATATGGATTTGCTTTTTTTGTCTCTAAACAAGCACAAAAGATCAACAAAAAATATAGGTTGCAAAGATAAGTTAACAGACATAATATCCAATTAACAAATCTAAACCCAAATTCAAATCCAAATATCAAACGTGGGATATTTAATACTTTCGACAATTAGTCCAAGTTTGAAGATTTTTTCAATCTTGTAAAACATCTGTTCAAAAGATATAGCTAAGATATCAGATTCATAGAATAGAATCAATAAAATAGTGATTAAAAAAAAATTAAGTCGCTAAGTAATGCGTTCTTCGGTGATGTGAGTGCAGTGGGCAACACAAGTTTTACCCTAGACAAGTTGCAAGTGCACAGCAAACAGAGTAGTACTTAGGGATCGAATCCACAGGGATCTGTGTGTTGAGGACTTCTAACTGATGCTAAAAACAATCGTAGACCTAATCTAATAAAAAGGGGTTTTGGTTTGTCACTAAATCAAATTAAGCAGAGAATTAAAAAGGCTTGAAGTAAAAATCGGTTAAAAACAATAAGAAAAACGGCGCTGGATTCAAGGTTCATCTTTAGGGTTCATGTTCTAAAACACAAGGAATTTAGGTAAGGATTTATGACTCTGAAACTAGGATAGACACATGTAAGATTAGCCAATTCTCGTCACTCTAATCATCTAATCACTCATTCATGGCAATTAACTCTCGCTCTCATGCCAGAACAAGATCATGCTTTGTAGATCGGAATCCATCTCGACTTACATATCCTTCATAGGTAGCTTTAGTCTCCTACGACGGAGACGTCCATAAGATCTAGTTCAGGCAACCCAGATACAACACTCTCGTGTCTCGGATTAAACATAGGATTGGATTTTGGGTGATCAATCCAGAATTACCGCTTTGAGATTTGGATGAATGGGAGAATTATGTAAAAATCGAAATCCTTTTTCCTAAAAACCTAGATGTCATTCGAACATGGGATCCCTTAGGATTTCCCCTTCACCCAACTAGGTGACTACTCAGACATGGCTGAGATAGACATCATCATTGGTTTAAGAACTAGAAAGAAAAAGAAAAGTAAAGAAACAAAAGTTGCAGAAAGAATTCTTTTATTGAAGACAGAGTGGCGATGGAGAGCTTCTACAGATGCATAAAAAATAACACCTAAAACTACAAATGAGTTCTCTCTCAAAGAGAAGAAAGAGGCTGCCTTACAAAAGACCTAAAACTGAGTATTTATAGTGGTTCTCCAAGTCTTGGGCGTCTAGGGCTTGTAAAATGGGTGCAGGAAGTGTCATGGGTCTTATTTGGGCTCCTGAGGTTCGGACATAGGTCCACCGGGGGTGAAATCTCTTGAGCCGCAGTGGGAACAAGTCTGGCCGCGGGTGAAAGCTCCTGTGCTTGACTGGACTTGTGTTGATCGGCCTTCAGTGCATTGATGATATCTGGAGATCTAACCGTTGGATTGCTTTGATTTCAAGTGTGTTGGAAAGCTGGTTGTCGCCTCTATTATGTCTCCAAATTTGGGGATGATCAGACGGTGAAAAGGTCTTTATTGGTTGCCAAACTTTTGATAGCCTGAATTTATCCAAAAGTGTACTTTTGCTCCAAAATGCACTATAAATCTCCAAGTTTCCTGAAAAGCTTTTTAAAACTCCAAAACATGGAAAACACTTATAAAACCATTAAAACTCAGTGAAAACACCTGCATAATATATGGAAAGTGGTCCACAAAAGTGGTCAAAACCAGGTGTTATCATTTGGATATTGTTATAAAGCGTTCATAGAATTGCTTTGAGTTTTCGAACTCGAAAATCGTTCACGGATGTAGCTCGAAGGCGTACCGAGACGAGTTGTAGACATTTTAGGGAAGTTGTTAGACACTGTCCCGGATCTGTATGAAAAAGAACATTTTGCGTAACTTGCCAATGGCCTTCGCGGAAATTGTTTCTTTGTATGTGAGAGTCGTTTTAATTTTCCTTAAATCTTGAAAATTTTGACGGTCGCGGAAAGCATTTCTGAAGGAGAAAAAAGTTTTTTTTTCTGAAAATCATTTAAGAAAGAAAATATTTTGCAGTATAGGATCCTGTGAAGATCGGATTATTTTGGATTAAGACTGTAGGTGTAAAATATGGAGACAAATATTGCAAAAATAAATAGAGAAAATTTTCTAATAAAAACGTTGTGAAAATACGATTAAGGAAAAAATATGAGAAGTGAAGGCGAGTATGACTATTTTCTTAATCCGAAATATCTCCTGCAGTGTGGCAGTTTATGAAATAACAAATCCCAGGATACAACAACTTGAAACTATAAACGCAGCACACGATTATAAAATCGACGAACTGATCGTTTTACGATATACTCTCAGACTTATTTTGAAAGAAGACTAAAGCAAGAGAGAGAGGGAGATTGCTGTATAGTGTGAGGTTTTTCTATGTGTAAAGAAAAGAAAGTACATGAACAAAATAAGAAAGACAAGAGCCTTTTTTTTATATAGTATCATAGTTTTGCCCAATAAATATAGGCAATAATTAAGATATGTGGAGGTTACAAATTCAAATTGATTCTGAGTCAATTAGTGAATTAATATTGAATTAAATTGTTTGGTGAACCAGTAATTTAAAACAAGTTTGAGCCATAATGTGTATAATCTCTTATTTCTTTACACACTTTTTCAAATTAATAAATCATTAGGCTTTGACTAAATTTGGTCCAACAAATTAATGCATAAGTGGTGTTCAATCTGGTAAAGCTGATCAAACCGAGATAGAATAATACTATAGTTTGGTTTTTGTAATAGTACTATACTTTATAATATATAAGGATATATATAAAAAAAATATTGGATTATTAACCATTTAAATCGATTAAATCGAACGAAAATTTTTTTTTTAATATATTAATAAAATATGTAAATTACTATATAGTATTAAACGATAATTTATGTGCAATCTCATTCCTAGCATATTTATTTTACACTAATAAACTAATACAATTTTAATTTAAAACTATTAAAAATACAAACAAACTAATTAATTCATAATAATAATATAATGTAATGAATCTATATAATCCTTAATATACTAAAGCACAAGTCACTTCACTAATGATATGGTGACATGTGGCAAAGTAAAAAAAAATTAGTGTAGAAAACCTAAAAAAATTATATCTAAAATTTTAAAAATCCTTTAACAAAAAATTAGAAAATTCATGACCGCAAAAAAAAAATTCCTAAATTTTCTCCCACTACTTCACAATCTCTTCACAAATCCAACTTCCTCTATCCAGTACTCAATATAAACTATATTATCGATCAAATTTACTTTAAAAACTGTTTGAGGTCCTGCTCTTTATCTTCTTTCTTTGATATTCATCTATGAAAATCCCTTTTTATTTTTTATTTTTTTGTTGAATTCACAAGATTCTTGACAGAGATCGAGATCCTTCACTGATTTGATCGAAACGATAGAGAAAGGTCGAGCGGAAGAAAAAGCAAGTACCTTCTGGTCAAGATATTGAAAAAATTTCTCTAATTTTTCATATTTAATTGGGAAAGCTTTTGTCCTTTTCCTTGAAAATCTATAAAGTGCAGCAATTTTATCACCACGTTTTGAGAAAGGTGAGAAATCAGAAGCCCCTCACAATCGTCCGATGAAGCCTTGGGCATCGAATCGAGACAAGGCTCCATGCCGCTAAACAAAAAAGGTAAACAATGTCAAAGTCTCTCTCTCTCTCTCACTCACTCATTGTTTTGGTTGGAGATTCTTTCAAAGGCACAGATGGTTCTAGCGAAATTGGATGACTCAAGACAAACAGCGAGAACGAGCGTGGAAGTTCGCTCAGAGAAGGAACGCGTGAAGCTTGAAACTCAAGTGGAGTCTCATGCCAAAAAGGCTGAAGGCAATAAAATGTCAATGAAAGAGAGAACATCTCAGTTGATGATGAGGAGGAAGGCGAGAGAAAGCAAGTACAAGGAGCGAGTCAACGGCTTGAGTTGCTTGAAGCTGAAAAGAAGAAAGCACGTGTTCGCGCCAAGCTTCTATCTCTGTTTCTAACTAGCGTGAGATGGAGCGAAGTAAAATGAGGAACAAACTTGAACACAAATTGGAAAGCATAATATATATAGATACTGAAGTTTTGATCTTTGTTTTCACTTATTCTGATTGAATGCTTTATTAACACGAAAGGTATAACCTCTAAATTAAACATAATCCAATTTTAATTTGATTTTGTGCGAGTTCAAATGGCATCAGCATCGAGAGCTTACAGTATTACTAGCGCAAAGATTTCTAAGAACAGATAAAAACAGAGATTTGAAAGAGAAATAGAAAATGTGGCAATAAAAAAATTCACAGTGTGAAGGGAATTCCAGTTTGGAGATGTAACTCATGAGGGGAAGACCACGGAGAAATCAGACTCAGTTTTTTTTTTTTTTGTTATGGTCAACAATCTCAAAATATTGGCCTTAAGTAATGTTCTATTTAATGTAAAAGTAGTTAAAATTAAAAAAATTGATCGTGCGTAGTTACGGGTGATAATACTAGTATTATATAAATGGAATGCTTAAACTTAAAAATTAACATGATTGTGATATATGTCAGTCAATCAATCATAATTTAACATATGTAAATAATTTTTCCAATTAGATAAAATAATATTTATTTAGATAATTTACTTCAAAACATTACGATATCTGTTGTCAACTTTGCAAAGATTCCCGTGGCGGTAAATGTACTGCTCCAATAGTTAACACTTAACACCAACTGGATAAATAACGACTAACGCTCACTTCCACAATCTAGAATTAAAACAAGCCAAGCCGAGCTCTAAATATCAATTAGGAAAAGTAAAAAAGAATAGAAAAAAGAAGTTGATTTATTTTCTCAGCACTATTATACATGTAAAGATATTAGCCTCGGGTTCTTTTTGCATGAGAGCCTATTACTTTCACGCTGTTTAATGCTTAACGGGGCAAGACACATACAAACATTACGCAACACCATGCATTAAAAGCCCTTTAAAACCCCAATATATACCCAAACAACAAATCAAAATGTTCATAAGAAAAAATAGTAATACAAACAATTTGTTATAAACAGGAAGATCATACCATTGTTGGTCATCGCCTTCTTAATATTCTTGGCACCATTTTCAGGTCCGACCATAGTCGCCAGTGCCGGCAATATGGCAAAACCAAGGTGTGCTGAGAAGCAGCTCGAGGTATGCCGGTGGTTTATCAATGAGGGTGTACCGCCGAAGTTTCAATGTTGTATGAGGTTAAGTGAGCAAAGACATTGTTTGTGTGGATACATGACCAAACCTGTGTTTAAATCGTACATTAGCTCGCCAAATGGTCACAAATTCTTCGACATTTGTCGTATACCTTTCCCCAGATGTTGAAGTTTTTGGGATTTTTATGAATGGATAAAAAAAATAAAAAAATAAACGATTATGTAATATATATCAAACATCTTATAAAAACATTCTACTGATTTAAATTGTTTAGTGTATAATAAGTTTATACATTTACGAGTGAACATTATTTTTTTTTAATATGTGTGCAAACTTTTAAAACCCTATCTTTTAGAAATAGAGATCGTATATATATGATTATTTGGTTTTTGGACATTCACATGAGGCTTATGATGCCACTAGCAGCACAACTGCGCAACATATGAACTAGATACCTGAAATAACTAAAAACAAATTAGCAAAAAGAGAAAAAAAAAAGAACTAAAAGCAAATGAATTAGTAGAGAATCAGTAGATATATAGTAGACCAGCATAGCAGCATAAATAACACAATTATTTTGTATCTATAGTTCTATACAATCAGTAACGCTTTAACCGCTACCATACATAAACCCCCAGATCCACTTTTGGATTTTGATTAGTACATTCGTCGACTGTCGGCGTGTTAATAAACAAAGTTCGAAATACTTGTATCAAAATGAGAGTTTTCCCATGTTATTCTTTCACTCGCACGAAACTAAAAGTCATCTTCTAGTACTCATTCATTTCTTGCTTCAGCACAATCATATAGAGATGTGAGAATATCTTATGATGAGACTGATGAGTTATAAAATCTACGTGGTCGTTGGTGTTAATCGAAGCATATTCAATAGGATTTAATAATTTTTCTGTGTCCTCGACACATTCAAACTTAAGTGTTTCTCTCATTTGGAGATCTCAAAGCCCCTTCTATACTGGAATGGGAAACAGTTGCAATAATTTTGATCTCACTAATCAAGCCCTAATCTGATACGTGTGTCACTATTACTTGTTTTCGACCTTCACTTCACAGTTCACATGTTCTTTTTGCATGACGGCTAGTTACAGTTACGTTCACGTTATATAGCGATGCAAGACATGCTTTTTCTGTGAACCGGTACCCAATATAATACCAAAACAAAGACCTCAAATGTTCCTTAAGAAAAAAAAACATAAAACACAATCAAAATCCAAACAATTCATCATAGAGCAATAAGAAGCTAATTAATTAATTAGACATGAAGATCTTGGCATCGATACTCGTCGTCTTCGTCATACTTTCGACAGCATTTCCAGCTCCCATCAAAGCAGCAGCCGCCGATGTAGGAGTGGTATGTGACGCAAAGCAGCTTCAGCCTTGCCTTGCCGCAATTACAGGAGGAGGACAACCTTCAGGTGATTGTTGTGCAAAGCTGAAAGAGCAACAGCCATGCTTGTGTGGTTTTGCTAAGAACCCTGCGTTTGCTCAATACATTAACTCTGCGAACTCTCAGAAAGTCCTCGCTGCTTGTGGTGTTCCTCTTCCAAGTTGTTAAATCTCTTGAGAATTTATAGATAAATAAAAGAGTAAACAAATAATACTTTACTAAACGTTTTAAAGAAATAATAAAAACCTCTAATCTGTGTTAATTGTAATGGGTTATACGGTTCAATAAATTTTATTTTCTAGTTAAATTTTATAGCTTTCTAGGGTAAACTCATAACCAAATGCCGAAACGTTCCACAAGATCAATTTGATTTTAAAATGTTCAACTAATAAAAGTGTAATATGGTGAATAAATTGATGTGGATGATAAATTGATGTGAATAAATTGATGTTGAACAAAAGTTGAATGTAGTTTCTAACCGAATTTATAAGATTAGCTGACTAATGGAAAATTTCATGTCTGAATTTGGAAAAAAAAAAAGAATATGAAGATCGGTGCAATGGAAGAAAGGGTAAAGCACAAGAAAGTTCTTATCATTATTGATTATTTGGATAAACCAAATAGCTAATTCACATCATTGACAAGCAAGTGCAGTATAGATTCTTATCAATACGAGCTTAAGGAGATCACAAATGACGAGTGTCTAGATGGTAAAATAGAGGAAACACTTGAGTCAGTTATTACTTAGAGAAGATCAAGCAACATTTCTTCATATTGCATGTCTTTTCAATTTTTTGGAAGTAAAGGAAATGATCAGGTTGTTTCTCGCAGATACCAAAATGGCAAGGAAAACAGTCTCAAAACGTCGACATCCAACTCACTATCTGCGAGAGATGTCAAGGAGACTTCCACGAATACTTTTGCTCGAAAAGCTCTTCCGGCTATTGTTCATTTTTTCAAGGTACTTTAGACTGCTTTTGATTTGGTTAAAATTGTTTGTATCTCTCTGTCAATGTTCTTGAATCTTTGCAGGTCATATCTGCAACTGAGGTCCGTGAAGCTTGTATCCAAGTCTTATGCTTGGCAACTTCTTCATGTTTCATCTGAGCTACTGAAACTTTGCCTGAGATTTTTTGAACAAGGATCCGAAATTTTGAACAAGGATCCGAAAACGTATCAGAAATATATCAAACTTATGTTTTGCATGCATATGTACAAATCGTATACGTGTAGACAAAAGTGCATCACTTTTTAGACATGAAACTTCTTTTTCTCAAGTGACTACTGTCAGACATATCTGAATTACACAATCCAAATCCAGAACTGTCTCCATCAATTAACATCTGAACTACATACGATTCTCTGCAAAAGTTTCGTTATGCATTCATTACATTACCAAAGCCAAACAGACCTTCCAACTTCTACAAACAAAACTTTTAACAACTAAAGAACGAACATAAACATTGCTTTTACCTATCCCTTCCTCTCATTATATCACTCCAATGATTGTCTTCTTCTGTCTTCATCTTCCCTACTGCGTCTCTTTCTCATTCCTTTTCTCGAAATGATAATTAGGATGCAATACCGTATCACAGCAGCGGCATGTATGCTTGACTAAAGAGACGCTTGACTTGAGTTGCACTGCATCGTTAACACTAAGATCCTCAAAATGGTCTACAAAGGCATGAACTGTACCACAATTCTCAGGCGCTTCAAGGTTAGCTCCAAAGCCCTGGATTTCAACGCTCTGGAGAGTGTTCCTTTCGGGGTTGAAATAGAAAACGTAAAACGAATTACATGTATACTTCATACACAGAACAATTTCCCCTCTAGCAGTCATTCCAGCAACAGAAAACTCGCAGGAACCAAGTTCTTCGTTCTCAGGCAAAGTGTAGGCATGTTTCAACCATCCCTGTTTCTCGAGAACCCACATAGACAACTCAACAGTACGCCTTCCACAACCAGCTTGACCATACTTCCAGTTAACTCCACCTAATTTACCCTTATAGTTGATCAAAACCAATCTATTACTATGACCATTAAAGCATCCCGCGTCAATATGCTTGAATTCCTCAGATCTAAGATCAAAGCGAATGATCACAAAAGACCATTCAGCTGACATAGCCAAGTAATACAAAGCTCCATCGATGCATATCCCTTCATACAAAGAACGATAGTATGCAGGACAACAGATGACACCACTCTAACTTAACTCCCCAGTTCCGAAAGTCAGAACTTTGTGATGATATAATTGGGCATCATCTCGAGCCTCACGCAAAACCTTGAATTTCTTTTCAATGGAATCAAACCCTAAAAACCCTCGTTCTCTGTAGTACCTCACCGGATTAGGTAATCTCTCATACATTCCGGTGATAGGGTTACATATCACAGGCGATGCCTCAAAATCTCTCGAGAGCCACATAGCTGGAAAATAGATCAAACCAGAGGAATAGTTACAAGGGTAGCTGCTTTCGTCTCCTGAGAACTTGGTGTGGTAATCGACGGTTACTGACTCGTCGTATGGATTCTTAGGCTGAGGAGACGAGAAGAAGAGCCACTCACCGCCTCGTTCCACCGCGAATAAGAGACGTGGACGACTCGAGGACCTGCTCAGGAACAAATCGGCGAAATCTGGACTGCGAAGTATTGACCCCCATTGCTTCGACAGGGTACGGAATCTAGCCACCGATTTCGCCGGCAATCTCGAGAATATCTCGATAATGAGATCAGTAAGGATGGGCTCTGAGTTTTCTCCCCATTTCGTTGACTTTGAAGTATAATTATCGCCGCCGGACTGAACCATTGTCCGCCGGCCGGCGAAGGATATAGGTTTTAGGGAGATTTGACAAGGTTGAGATTTGTTCGTTTTTTTTACATTCGTTTAGTGAATAAAAATAAAATATTTGAAACGAAAAACAAATGGGCCTTTGGGCTTTATGAATGAGTTAAGCCCACTTAATCATTGGCAATTTATTAAACCATATCGTAAAGCCATTGTTATCATGTGTCAATGAAGTCAGTATGTAGATACATGTTATGGTCAATACAAAATGACATTCCATGAGTTGAAGATTGGATGCAGTGCATACAAAATGACATTCCATGAGTTGAGTGAGGTTTTGGGATCCAAGGAGGAAAGAACAAGAAGAGCAAAACGTTTTGTCTTCAATGCTGATGAGCTTAGAGATCTGTGGTACACAATTTAGAGAGATTGGGTGTGTAACTGAGGAAGAAATGGAGTTGTTGGACCTCGCTTAAAACCACACCTCATTACTATGAAGAAGAAGAAGCGCGTGGAAGGAGACTGTGACCACACAGCCTTGGTCTCCATTCTGGTCAAACAATTGCTCCACTATAAGCAATGGACATGGAAAACTCAAGATAAGATTTCTCAGTTGAGCATTGGTAGGCTGATAACTCCAATCTTGAAAGTTAAGGGGATTGCACTAACTGGTGAAGCAAAGAAGATAATGAGGATCGATGCCCCTTACCTCAACATAATCAAATACCTTAAAGGAAAGAAAGGAAACACTTTTGCCTACAAGCTAAGCATGAAACAACCACCATATGGTGAAGATCATGTTACATAACATCACCACAATTCATGATAATAATCCAAGAATGAGATATGAGATGTTGGTTGATTATATTAGGAAAACTCTTCAATGGTGATCGAGCATCAAGGTTATAAAGAGATGTGAGTTTTTTTTCTTAATTTTTTATTAATTTTGTATTCATTTTAACTATATTTCTTAATCAGATATAATCAATTATAATAATTAATTGATATGAAACTACTTGACTACAAACTTAATGACGAATTACGTTTTTTTCCATTAACCTTACATAATGTTTTAAAATAACTTGCGAGTCGGCATAATTTGTAAGAACAAGTGAACAACTTCAAAATCCACGAAACCATTCATACTACCATGCATTCAACGAATAATAAATCAAGTTTTAATTTTTTTTTCTCCTTAAGAAACATACACACAATCACCATAACTTGGATCGGTAATAATATATATACCAGTACCGTTGAAGTCGCACGCTTCTTCTGTGCGGTGGTGACTT
Organism: Eutrema salsugineum; assembly: GCF_000478725.1. Classification (NCBI taxonomy): domain Eukaryota; kingdom Viridiplantae; phylum Streptophyta; class Magnoliopsida; order Brassicales; family Brassicaceae; genus Eutrema; species Eutrema salsugineum. The sequence continues at coordinate 9,485,370 of NW_006256342.1, forward strand.
TGGTAATACTCATTCATCACAAACGATGCATGGTTTCTAAGATTGTTTGGTTCAAAGCAGGCTCCACCCGGTCGGATCGGTCTACAGTCAACTTTTCCTTGGCTACACCCCCAATCAATATTAGCTTGCATTTGTTCATCCGTCGCGGACAAAGATATCACACACCATTGAGTCTCCTTAAGGTTTCTTATCGTCGAGCTTGAGACAGGAAGGTGGTCTATCACAACGATAGATAAAATGAGGAAGACGAGCGTTTTCGACGGACACATAATACCCTAATAATATTCGAAGTGTTAAATTGCTAGATATAATTAAGCATTTGTGTGTATCTTTTATGTATAGAAAAAGTCAAAGAAGAAAGTCTAGAAAAACATTAAAATGGAAAGTACGTAAATTAATGACTTTTAATTGGCAAGCCATGATTGAAAATTTTATTCTTTCAATCTTCTAATTAAATACTCCTTAATATAGATTTTTAGTCAAGAATGGATGTTTGTCATATAATATATGATAATTTAAATTAAGTAAATAATTATGAAAATAGTAATAGTCAAATTAGAAGAGTAGTCAACTATTCATATCAAATAATAACTATAATTGATTATTTCTTATTATGATCGAATAAGAAATATAAAATAAAAAGAAAAGAGTAATTTAGTCACATGTACTTGATTCTATAAAATATATAAACCAATAACAAAGAATGAAATTTTGGTATTTGCACTTTGTATGTGATCTTTGGAGTTGATGGTAATCGATAATTCGATGGATAGGGAAAAGTGGGCATGCACCAAGAAAGAAACCGTCAAATTGTGACATCATAAGCCCAAATCTTTAAAGTTCAAGAGATAAAAAATAATTCTAAAGTATGAATAAGGATAAATTTGTCATTTATTCTCTACCTTAGATCTAATAAGCTCGATCTCCTCTCTATATAAAGGTTAGTCACTTTTTTCTGAGAACTATAAAGAATTAAAACAGTGAAACTTGGTATCAGTTTAAAATTAATCTGAACAAGGTTTTGCTGAGTCGTTTGCGAACAACTCAGATCGAGCTATGTGATGATCTTTATACCTTTGGAAAGATCTCGCTGCAAGAAATTCGTAGCAGTTTGCAGATCATAAATTCGAAGTAAGTTCCGTCTGATACGCGAGCTGATGAAAGTTAGCGAAAAATTATTTTTTCTGCATACCTTGAAAGTTCAGTAGATCTGATTTTTTTCACAGTTTCGCAGAACCAACTTAAGAGATGTTTTGTTGTCGATCCAGAAAGATCCAGATAGCGATCCACATACCAATCTGTAGATCTCAGATCCTTCTTTCCAGATCAACTTTCAGATCCAGTTTCCGAGGTAAATCACGAAATTTGATGAGATTATTTTCAGATCAACTTTCGCGATTTACCTCAGCAACTGGATCTGAAAGTTGATCAGGAAAGAAGGATCTGAGATCTACAGATCGGTATGTGGATCACTATCTGAATCTTTCTGGATCGACAGCAAAACCTTTTTCAAGTTGGCTCTGCGAAACTGGAAAAAAAAAATCAGATCTACAAAATTTTCTAGGTTTGCAGAAAAAATAATTTTTTTCAACTTTCAGCTTGCATATCAGACGGAGCTTACCTCGGATTTATGATCTGCAAACTGCTATGGATTCCCTGCATCGAGATCTTTCTAGAGGTATAAAAATCGGCACCTAGCTCGATCTGAGTTGTTCGCAAACGACTTAGCAAAATCCTTACTCGGATTAATTTTAAACTGATGCTACAGGGTTTTTACTGAGTTTTACAGCGTTAACTCTTTGTGACTTTCAAAAGAAAGTTGCTGGCCTTTATATAGAGAATGGGTCGAGCTCATTAGGTCTATGGTGGAGAAGAACAAATTTACCTTTATTCATACTTATGATTTTTTTTTCTCTTGGATTTTAAAGGTTTGGGATGTCACACATAGCCTCAGAAAACACCAGAGGATCGAATATTTCATGAAGATTTTTAACATCTAAGTTAAATGCAGGCATACAGCCCAAGGAGGAATTAGAAAACATATTGAATGCAAAATGTATTATGCTAGTGATATCACGTATATGCATGTGAGTGTTTCTACGAGTTTGTGAGTATTTCTCTCACTAAAATGTGGTAGTCTGAGAGAGAGAGAGAGAGAGAGAGAGAGAGAGAGAGAGAGAGAGAGAGAGAGAGAGAGAGAGTGTGTAAGAGATTTTTTGTTGTGTTAAGGTTCCTTAGGACGCCACTGAAACATCCGTTTGAGTAGGTTGGTGCAATGATCTTCTTGTACTCCTTCGGGAAGTTTGCTCGTTGCATCTTGTTACCATCTATTTATACGTAAGCTGGCTTGATTCGTCATATGCTTATGCAATTACTCGGTTGCGTATTCTTAATATTAATTATTTATCGATCCCAAATAGTTTCTAAATTAGGGAATGAATTATTAGACAGAAAAGATCTAATTTTATGTAAAGAACAATTTGCTTTTGAAACTATTTTCTTATGAATATTTTATAGCTTGTCCATTTCAGAAATCAGGATGGATTAATGGGTGAAGGTTCAAAACTTACATAATTGAGTGAAACAACTTCACCATTTTACTTGCATTATCAATTTGAACTTTCCACAATGACATGAAAAAAGAAACCACCGGTTTGAGTTAGACTGGGTACATAATAACTTAATAAAATCAATCAAAATTTCCTAAATGAAGCACTTATCTATTGTTTAACGAATTTCCAATTTTTTATCCACCTTTCCGAAAGCAAGGTCATATTTATACTTCGCATTCGGATCACAAGATTATATTATATAGGCGGATCACAAGAAATCATGTTATTATAATTTTTACATGTATTCACCATGTGGGAAGACATATTCTTGTTTTTTTGTCACAATGGGAAGATATATATTCTAACATTAAATTGACTCAGCGCAGGAAGCAAGATGTATTTTAAAATTCATTGATGATGCTTGACCGATTCAAAAATAGTTCACACAAATATTCTCCTACGGTCCTACGTACCAAGAGCTTGATTGAATGTATATGTTTTTGTTTCTGTATACTAAAAAATTATTTATTAATCAATCCGTGGAAATACTGTTTAGTTTGTAAGTATCAACAATTGACTACACATATAGCCAATCATATACAAAAGAATTGGTAATCTTATCTAAACTGAAAAACCGAGTAACCAATGAGGAAATATTGCACATTTGTTCGCTCCTCTAACCACAGTTTGCTCAGCACTAGGATGCCTTAGACTTTGGGGTTTAAAATGGTTTAAAGTGAAAGTTGGTTCTGTGACCTATGTTTTGACAGAAGTATGTATGTTACGTCAGATTTTATGAGAAAATACAAAAATCGAAAATGTAAAAAACTAAAGCAACTATCAAAATTCGTAAATCAGCAGAAGGTTACTTCCTCAGTTCCTCTAGTTTTTTTTTAAAACATTAAAATGTTCGAGTACCAAACTAAAAATAAATCAACCAATTAGAGGAACTAATGTAGAGTAGAAATTGTTACAAAAGAAGAATACAACTAGTCACAAAACATCAAATTAAACTAAATTTTGTATAGAAAATAGCAACTAAAATGAAAATAAAAAATCAAAAAATACAGAGGAAACAAAAAATAGGTGTATGAAAAACGTTATTGCGTAGAAAAGAGATGTATATCGAAGTACACGTCAGCAAGAGCGATTTTGGCGATCACAGAGGCGACTAGGGTTTCTTCTTCTTCCTGCCCAAGTAACTTCCTGCCCAAGTAAGGGCGGCGGAGACATGGAGACGTCGGATCCGACGGCTCCTGCGATGCCAGAGGGATCACCGGCAAAACTACAACAAGTGGAGGGGTCAGTTTCGAATGGTGTGGAAGAGGTGCATGTTTTGGAGGATGTCTCTGCGACTCAAATCTCGCTGGAACAATCTACAGGGGAGGAACCAGTGGGTACGGGAAAGGGTGTATCTGATCCGATTACGGAACAGGTTACACCAAAGTGGTCTGAAGTGGCGAAGGAGAAAAGAGGTTTACAAAAGTTTGACCTAGAAGCAAAAGAGGTCGACGGTGTGCAGGTTTTTCAGGTCCCGGAGTCAATCCTTTCAGAAGCTCCGCTCTGGGATAACTGTGTTGTGGGGAAGTTGATGTCGTGTCAACTGTGTGAGGGAATAAGTTTTACCCTTAACAAAACAAATGAAAGCCGCAAGTGCACAGCTAATCAATTGTAGTATTTAGGGATCGAATCCACAGAGATTTGTGTGCCTGGTATTCTTCTACGGTTTTTAACTTTATGTCTAGACTAAATTGGTTTTAAAGGTTGGTTGTTTGTCACGAATTAAACTAAAACAGAAGAAAGCAAATAAATCTATCCTAAAAGCAAGTAGAAAAAATTGAATAGAAAGCAAGTAAAGCAAGTAAAATATCGAACTAAGGCAATTGAAATGCAGATCTAAATAAGCAAATAAAAATCGATTGGTTTGTAAACTATGGCTAAAAACGCTGAGCTTTTGGGAACTCTAAGGGATCATTATCGGTTTTGACACTAGGGTAGATAGATTGGGATTGACGGATATCAATATATAGGTGGTTCTAGAGCTAGAGTACGGCGGTATGACTACGTCACTGTCGTGATCATAACCAACTGTTTCTCGCAACCCTGACCAGTAGGTTTCCACTCTGGCCCTGGAAGGGAGAGAACGCAAGAGCTGCACAAGACTCGTCAATACTCATGATCTCGCCGCAGGTAGGTTTCCACTCCTACGGAAAAATTGCGTATTTCATTCTAGGGCTGATACTTAATGAAAACTTTCGCAACACTTACTATCTAGATCAGATACTAGGTGATCAATCAAGCATACATGCAATAAGAACAAGAATAAACAGAGAACAGGTCGAAATCCCAGATCTATAAACCTAAATGTCTTAATCGATTATGAGAGCCCCTTTTGGGAACCCTAAGCCCAACTCGAGATCTACTCAGACATGGCTGAGGTCGACATCATCATTGGTTTTAATAAAAGTAGTGAAAAACAGTAAAAAAAAGAGATGAAGAAAGCTTCTCTATTGAAGAACTCGGACTTGAATAATCTTCTACAAAAATTGCATAAAAACGGCTAAAGGAAAAGGGTTTCTGTAAAGTATGAATTGGTTCTCTCTAAAAACGACCTAAATGACAAGTATTTATAGTCTTCAATACTCCATGGTCTCTAGGGTTCCGGAATTGAGGCTGAGAATGACTTTGGGCTTCAGGAATATGGGCTTTAATTCGGAACTTGATGGCCGCGGTCGGGAGTGACGTGACCGCGGGAAATAAGCTGTTGGCCGCGGTCGCGTGACTCGCTGGCCGTTTTCGAGTGGCTCCAGGGCAAATGGAATATCTTGAGATCCAACAGTTGGAATGTCTCCAAACCAAGTGCATTTGAAAGCAGGTTGATTCTTCTATAAGTTGTCCAATTTTGAGGGTGATCAGACGGTGAGAAGGTCTTCGTCTCTCCATGAGAGTTCTGACGGTCTGCATTTATCCAAAAGAGTCTTTTTGTTCCAATTTGTGCCTCTTTATCCCAAATTACATGAAAAGTCTTTTAAAATCCGGAAACATAGAAATCCTTTGAAAACCTTTGAAAATGGAGTAAAAACACCTGTAAAAGATATTAAAGTGATCCATAAAAATGGTCAAAATCCGGTGTTATCAGAAGTTTTTGAAAAGAGTCCCTCACATCGGCTCTATTCACATGACCGTAAACAAGATCTGGTCACTGGACAGAGAAGTGAAAATTGAAGTCTATGTTGTGAATGAGACAACGGTCAAGTTCAAGATTCCAAACAAAGGTGCCAGAGTTCTGTGTCGGAAGATGTGGAATATCAAGGATATACCGATGCTTGTTTCTAAATGGAGCCCTGTTGCAGAAGAGGCTCAACCAGTCATGAATTCTATCCCTTTGTGGGTAATCTTGAAAAATGTACCGCGAAAGTTGTACAATTAGAAGGGTTTAAGCTTTCTAGCTAGCCCAGTCGGGGTCCCAAAGCAACTTCACCCAGACACAATTTGGGTAAAGCAGTTTGATGTAGTTCGGGTGTCAGTAGAAGTGGATTTGACGAAGCCATTACCTGCGACACACTGTTTTGAGCTTGATGGAATGACAGTAAAAGTGCAGTACGAATTCCCATGGCTCCCGCCGCACTGTGCAGCATGTGGAGGATGGGGTCACACAGGTACTGAATGTAAAGCAGCTCACGGGCCTATCACAATCCTGCGCAGAGAGGCGGAGAGTGCTCAAAATCACTCAAGTGGCAAGGTGGATAAGGTTAAAACACCAGGAAAAGCAACTCAAGCAAGAGTGACCGCTACTCCGGTAAAAACAGCCATCTCAACTATCCTTTCTTCTGTTTCGAAGACTAAAGATAAGGATAAGGTGCATGAGACGCAAAACGAACAGCCCCCTTTGAAAACTGTAGCTCAGCCTGCGGAGCAAAGCACCGCTGGTGACAAGCAGAGGACAATAGTAACAGAGGAGATCTGGATATCCCCCTCTAAAACGTTAAGGCAAACTCACTGCGATCAGGGTCCTGTTGTAGAATTTGCTATGGCATCACGTTTTTCTGGTTTGGAGGAAGACGCTGGTGATGACACAGAGGAGGGCAAGGTGATTGGGGAGGGAAGTCAAGGATCTGATGACCTGAGTGTTGAGAAACAAGGGGAAGAAGGTGATGAGAAGGAACCTGGAGATGATGATGGGGATCACATGGAAAATACTCAAGCCGTGGACACATTACCAGATGTGTCTAGAGCAAAGTTCAATGATTCAGAGGCGCATGCTGGAGGAAGCCGAGTTCCTCTAACTAGAGCTGCTAAATCAGCTCACATGTGTGTTCCACCGGATACACGAAAACAGACCAGAACTCCTCTAGGAGGAAGAGGAGGAACAAAAACCAAAATCATCATTAATGACAGGTTTTTTTTGGAACGTACGCGGGTTTAACAAAAGATATAAGCAGCAGGTGGTAAAGGATTGGGTGCGTGGGAATTCTCTGAAGTTTGGGTGTTTATTGGAAACAAGGGTGACTGAAAATCGATGTGCAGGTATCGTGAGTAGGTTTTTCCGGGCTGGTCTGTTGTCTCAAATTATGATCACAGCAGGCTGGGTCGTATTTGGGTTGTCTGGAGTAATGATGTGCAGCTATCTGTAATAAAACAAAGCGAGCAAATGATCACTTGCTTAGTGTCAATAGATAGTCAAGATGAAGATTTTATTTGCTCATTTGTCTACGCTGCAAACCTAGCGAGTGAGAGAAGAGCTTTGTGGGAAGAGATAAAACAATTGCATGATACAATGTGCAAGGACAAAAGATGGATGTTATGTGGAGATTACAATGAGATCCTCTCTGATGAAGACCATTCAAACTCGGGTTCACATTCGGATATCTGGTTTTCTAGATTTTCAAGAGACGGTTTGTCATTGTAATCTGATAGATATGGGTCTTAATGGACTGTGGCTAACCTGGAGCAACAAGAGAAGTGAGGGGTTAATACACAAAAAGCTGGACAAGGTTCTCATAAATGAAGTCTGGCTTTTATCTCAACCGCGATCATATTGTGTATTTGAGGCAGGGGGGTGCTCTGACCATCTGAGAGGGCGTTTTTATTTGGATATTGCGAATCAGGCTGTAAAACGACCATTCAAGTTTGTAAACCTAATGACACAGATGCCAGAATTTATCCCGGCTGTCAAAAACAAATGGGAGTCGACAACAGAGCTGTTCCATTCGACCTCTGCAATGCAATGGTTGTCAAAAAAAATAAAGGATTTAAAGCCAAGCATGCAAATTCTGGCCAAACAACGACTTGGTGACCTTCCAAACCGCGCGAAAGAAGCTTATAAGGATTTGTGTCAGAAGTAGGAAGCCAACGCTCTAAGCCCCTCAACATCGTGTCTTGAAGCTGAAACAAACGCCTTGATACGCTGGGAACATCTCTCAGATTTGGAAGAAAAGTTTTTGAAGCAGAGATCAAAGTTACACTGGCTAAATGTGGGAGACAAGTGTAATAAGGTTTTCTTCCGAGCTGCATGTATCAGGGTCTCGACGAACACGATAAGTGAGATTGAGAATACTAATGGCGTAATTCTGCGAGATCCATCTGATATAAAAATGGAAGCTGAAAGGCATTTTCGTGAATTCCTGTCAGCTACTCCATCGGATTATCAGGGAGCTATTGTCAAAAATCTTGAGGAGTTGCTGGAGCAGAAATGCACGTCTGTGGAGAGTGAGCAACTGATAAAGGAAGTCACAGAGGAGGAAGTGATGAAAGTCGTGTTTTCTATGCCAAACGACAAGTCGCCAGGACCGGATGGATTCACATCTGAATTCTTCAAAGGGGCTTGGTCAATTGTAGGACGTGATGTAATTGTTGCCGTTCAATCATTTTTCAGATTTGGTTTCCTGCCAAAGGGAGTTAATTCGACTATCCTCGCTCTGATTCCCAACAAAACTGACACCAAAACGATGAAGGACTACAGGCCAATCTCGGGTTGCAATGTTCTTTACAAAATCATATCAAAACTGCTTGCAAATCGGCTCAAGAAGGTCCTCCCGAATCTGATTGCTCCAAATCAATCAGCATTCATTCAGGATAGGCTGCTTGTTGAGAACATCTTGCTTGCTTCTGAACTCGTAAATGATTACCATAAGACTCAAGGCCCATCGAGATGCGCTATGATGATTGATATAGCCAAAGCGTTTGATACAGTCCAATGAAGTTTCTTGTTAAACGTTCTCGAGGCTTTGGGAATTCCTTTCACATTTATCAACTGGATAAGGATTTGTATATCTACTCCATCCTTTTCAGTCCAAGTAAATGGCGAGCTTGTTGGGTATTTTCAAAGCACAAGAGGTTTGCGTCAAGGCTGTGCCTTATCTCCATACCTCTTTATTCTATGCATGAATGTTCTGTCTAGTATGCTCGACAACGCTGCAAAAGATAAGAAATTCGGTTATCACCATAACTGTGGGAAGATAGGACTGACACACCTATGTTTCGCTGACGATTTCTTGGTTTTTTCGAGGGAATCGTAACAGTTTTTGATCAGTTTGCAGCTGTTTCGGGCCTCAAGATTAGTTTGGAAAAATCGTCTATCTTTATGGCAGGCATCTCGGAGGGGAATCAACAATCTATCATTGATCGATTTCCTTTTGCTGTTGGTGAATTACCAGTTCGTTACCTCGGTCTACCTCTGATGTCGAAACGAATGACTAAAGAAGACTATGCGCCTCTAGTTATGAGCATACGCAGGCGTATAGGTTCTTGGACAGCACGCCATCTTTCTTATGCAGGGCGTCTACAGTTGCTGCTTTCAGACATATCTGGCCTTACTAATTTTTGGATATCCGCGTTCAGATTACCACGAAGCTGCATATCAGAGGTGGAATCCCTCTGTAACTCCTTCCTATGGTCCGGCCCTAGTCTTAGCGCGAAGAAAACAAAGGTAGCATAGACAGATGTTTGCAAGCCAAGGAACGAAGGAGGGCTTGGTATTCGGTCTCTGAAAGAAGAAAACAAGGTCTGCAGTCTAAAACTGGTGTGGAGACTGCTCTCAAATAAGTCCTCACTGTGGGTTTTATGGTCCAAGACATACTTGTTTCATGATAAACCATTATGGGCTCTAACAGCTTCCCAAGTACAGGGCTCCTGGATCTGGCGACATCTTTTGAAAGACCGAAATACAGCTAGAAGCCTGCATCACACAATAAAATAAACAATGGAGAGGGCAGCTCGTTCTGGTACGATGATTGGAGCACGATTGGGCGGCTCATTGATGTTACTGGCAGAACTGGATTCATCACTTTTGGTGTGTCTGCCTATGCTTCAGTCGCATCTGTTTCGCAAACGCATCGCCGCAAACGACACAGGAATACGTCTCACAACCTTATCGAAGAGGAATTAGCGACAGCAGCGTTGCACCGAAACAGCTGCGAAGACCAACACCTATGGAAAGCAAAGAATGGCAAATTCCGAGCCAAGTTTTCCTCAAAGCAAACTTGGAATATTATTAGACAACCTGCAACTTTGAAACCCTGGAGCTCGATCGTTTGGTTTCGGAAAGCAACCCCAAAATTCGCTTTCATCACTTGGATGGCGATGTTGGACAGATTAACGACAGGTACTCGAATGGCGCAATGGAACAGAGGCATCTCAATAGCCTGTGTTTTTTGCTCTATACCCATGGAGACGAGATCACACTTGTTCTTTGAATGTAACTTTTCGCGGCAAATCTGGGACGACCTTGCTGGAGGACTGCCCAATACACATCATACGCAGAACTGGGATGAGATTTTAATCCTGCTCTCGTCTGATGTGATGAACAAGACCACTTTGTTCATCGCCCGGTATCTTTTTCAAGCTTCACTTACTTGGATCTGGAGGGAACGAAATCGGAGGAGACATGGTGACGTTTCTCGCTCCCCGCAGATGTTGATCTCCGATTTAGATAAGATGACTCGCAACTTGTTAAGCTCGCTTCGATTGGCTGGAGATCACAGTTACGAAGGAGGTCTGGAAGTCTGGTTTGGCTCCCGAACTTGAAGATACCAAAGCTCTGTTTTTATAAACAATTCTTGCTCTGTTTTCTAGCTTTTAGAATTTATTATTTGCTCATCTATTAAATCGATGATGTAAAGAAGAACGGTCTTTTTTTTAAATATAATTTAACATATTTTCAAAAAAAAAAAAACATTATTGCGTATATATTTAATATAGGTCCTAGGACGTAATTGGACGTCTATCAAATTACTGAAAGATGAAAAAACGTGGATTACTTTTCAGAATTTATTACATCTGCAGATAAGCAGTAGTATATTGGCAAACCTAATCCTAACGTTTTTATTTATTAGCATCTTCTTATCCTCGCGACTTCTGAAATCCTGTAGTTATCTCATACGCTGTTTACAGTTTTTATTCGCTTATTTTTTTCTGATGACCGAATTATTTTTGTCCGAAACCCAAACTATCTCTGCTAGACCTATAAAAATCCAAGTTTTTTTGCCACCAAAAACGTCTACGACTAAGGTGTTGATTGGTTCACCCGCTATCACCAGCAAACTCAGCGTTTGCGGTTGGTAGCAGTTAGTGGCGTTTTATCACAATCATAGAAATCGCTGCAAACCGCTCCGTATCATTATATACTGCAGAAATCCAAAAGCTGCTTCCCGCCAGCGTTTGCGGTTTTGGGTAAAAAAATAAAAATAAATAAATTCACGTTAAAAAAAAGATTACGTTAAAAACAATTATAAAACCCTAACCCTACTAATCTTCTCTTATATATATAAACCCTAATTTTCACTTTTTCTATCAAATTCTAGTCTATTCATGGTTTTTCATATCAGTTGAAGAAAATTAAGATAGAAACATAAGTGCCATAATACTTTAGTTTAATTTATTTATATTAATTGTTCTGTTTCCACTTTTAAATTTAAAGTAAAAAATTATAAATATGTATCTTATTAAATAAGATAAAAGCATAAATGCCATAATACTTTAGTTTAATTTATTTATTTATAATTTATTAATTATTTTAAACTATTTATTTTGATATTAATCATAATAATATAGTTTTTTGTTTTTTATAATTATATATGATGTTTATTTTGGTAATTTTATGTTTAACCGCTAAAACAATCGCTGGTTTGCCAGTCAAAATTGTCCCGCAAACGGATCTGCTTTAAAAAATTTAACCAGTCGTGCAAACCGCTGAATAAACGCTCAAAACCGCAATCATCTGCTTCCGCAAACTCCCGCACTCGCAACCGCAACCGCTGCATTTAAACTAGTCAAGCCCTAAACCGGAGAGTGGGGATCTAAAACTTTTTGTTATGACACTTTCAATGAAGACATATATTTTTGACAATATAGAAAGCATTTTTGATTTGCATCAATATTATGTTTGGAGGCATCAATTAGGAGACTACCAGCGAAAGGCAGTCAATTATGTCTATAACAGAAGTCAATGAAAAAAAGCAGGTGGAAATGACGAGCTAACCCTTGTCCCCGAAAAGAAAACAGCACTTTTTCTGACGCCGGATGGGACCACACCAGTTAACACATTTTGACACGCTACCATGCTTCCCAAACACTAACAAGCGAAACTTTTGGCTTTACTTTCTAAACCCAAACTCGAAATTTTGTCGTTTAGTATGGGATTGTACGGATAGGTTTATAGCGTGTGGTCTTGGGTGGGTCACATAAATAGATAGAAGCTCATAACATCCTACACCGCCGCTAGTAAACAACATTGTTAGGGTTTGTCTACAAAGAAGATTAACGAAGGTATGACTACTCCTAGATGAATATTGTGACTACTTTTTAATTAGTAGTTAGTTATTTAGTGTTTGTTTTCTTTGTGGTGAATATAGATGTTGGGGAGACAAATGGTTTTGCTTGTGAGGGGGAAATGGTTCGAAGGTGGGAATGGAGTGTGGACTTTTCTGACGGAGCGCACAGGGAATAGCCAAGCTGTTTTTCTCAGCTCAAGGATGAAGTTCAAGGAAGTGGTGAAGCTGACTAAAGAGAAAATGGGGATACACGAAGACGTTGGCGTGGCTCTTACTTACCAGTGGCCCGCGTACATGCTTATGGACGACGGAAGGGACGCACCACCAGTCTCCATACGAACGGACGATGATGTCGCCCTTTTTGTTGAAATGAGGTCCGAGATTAACCAGCTGAATCTCTGCATCACCGCGGATGATGATCAGCTGAGTGAGGGTGTGAGGGAGTCTGCAACAAGGGAGACGGCTATGGTTGTCTACGAAAAATCAGCCGATAACAAAGCAGATAACGAGGGTAATATATTATAACCAGTTGCCTATAAAGTAGTTAACTATTACATCAAAGTAGTTATACTAATACATTTATAAAGAAGTTATAACTAGCTGTTTAAAATAATGTTCTGTGCAGGAGAATCTCGTGGAAAAGATAAAAGCGATGAAAACAAAGAGGGTAAGATCTTAGAACTAGCTGTTTATCACGTAGTTGTCTATTACACTAAATATGCCCGAACTAACGTTACAAAGTAGACGAGTACTAACTAGTGTTACATAAACCGGAACGGTATACAACTATAAATAGACGTTGACGATGTGGATTATAAAAAAAATCAAGAATGAGATCTGTATTAATAGTTAACAGCTATTACTAATCACTTAATAATAGACGTTGTTGATGTTGGTTATAAAGTTTGAATCACTGTGTAATATATTTCTAGTAAATAATTATCATCTGACCACTATAAGTAGGCGTATACTATGCAACTGATTACCTTTAAGAAGCTGATATTTTAAGTCATGATGCATACAGGAGAATCTGGTGAGAAAGATGAGAGCGGTGACAATGTGGAAGAGCATGTAATTCGTCTGGATGGAGAGTTGAACTTTCTGGTGAGTGATGATGACTCGTTTGATGGGAGGAACGAAGAGTTCAACGAGTCTGCGAAGGATGATGAAGACTCGGTGAAGGATGAAGATGAGGTGGCAAAAAGACGTGCAAAAGGAAAGGACAAAGTGCAAGAAAACGAACCAAAAAAAAGGCCCACCAAAAAGGGAATGTAGCAATCATTCCGCCCGTTACAGCTGCGCCGACGAGACCATTAATGGGGTCTTCAATGAGACAGAGGAGTTCCCTGCCATGTTTGGGAGGGATGCTCCCCCAATCGTTGATGAAATTTCCGACGACAGTGAGTAGTTGTTTATATATGAGTATTTACCAAGTAGTACATTACTTTAGGAAATGATCAGATTGTGCCTTTGATAATGCAGGAATTGACAGTGCCTTGAGGGACGTGCGGTACGAGGGGGGACGGAATTTTCGTAGGCAGGATTTTTCGTAACAAAGTGGAGTGCAAGATTAAGATGGCCATCCATGCCATCAACAGAAAATTCCATTTCAGGACTCCACGCTCAACTCCAAGCTATATGGAGTTCCTGTGAGTTAATCAGAGCTGTCCATGGCGGGTCTATGCTTCCTTGATGGATGCGACAGGGAACTTCCAGATTAAGAAGGCCACGCTTAAACACACATGCCCCATTGAAGACCACTGGAAGTATCACAAACAAGCAACAACGCAAGTGATTGGTGAGCTGATCTCCACAAGATTTGTGGCAGGGCAGCGAAGACCGGGTCCAATAGAAATTCAGCGCATAATGCTCCAAGAGTTCCAGGTCTTGTTTATGGCTGACACCACAATTTCCTATCTAGATGACATTATTAGTCTTCTGTAGTTAACTACCCGTAGTTATCTGTTTCTATTATATCACACAGTAATTGTCTACTTGTATTACGTAGGTTAACATCTCTTACTGGAAGGCGTGGAGGTGCAGGGAACTGGCACTTGAAAGAGCGTTTGGATCAGTTTCTGGAAGTTTTGCCTTGCTCCCTTCGTACCTGGAAAATCTTCAGAGCTCCAACCCGGGAACGGTTTGCATGACAGAGTTTGTTGCGGACAAGAATGGTTGCCAAAGGTTCAAGTACCTTTTCATCGCGTTTGCTGCTTCAGTTGCTGAACTGAAATACTTGCGGCCCGTGGTTCTGATCGATGGTGAGTATTCTATTATAATAGATACCTACCTTGATAGTTGACTATGGAATATTCATAAATTATGTTATCATACTTTCATATCAGGGACACATCTTGTGAGCCGATATGGTGGCTGATTTGTGCAAGTGCTCAAGACGGAAACTTTCAGATCTACCCGATAGCATATGCTGTTGTAGACAGTGAGAACGATGCATGTTATGAATGGTTTTTCAATTGCTTGAAAACCATCATTCCGGATAGCAGCGCCGTTATGTTTATATCTGACCGTCATGGTAGCATATACTCAGGGCTTCAAAAGGTTTGTCGTAGAGAACTATATTTGTTAATAGTTATAATTATATATACGCATATATATAGTTAACTATGTAACTGGTGTATGTAGGTGTACCTATCCGCGGGCCATGGTGCTTGTCTAGTTCATCTGGCGAGGAACATTACAACCCGATTCAAAAAGAGCCGTCTTCCATCTCTTATGGTCAGAGCTGCAAAAGCTTACACAATGCACGAGTTTCAGCAAATATTTAAAGATTTGTAAAACATCAACCCTCGTTGCGCCAAGTATTTAATGGATATGGGATTACCACACTGGACTCGGGCGTAGTGCATTGGCGACCGCTACAACATCATGACTACTAATGTAGCCGAATCTCTGAACAAGGTATTGAAGGAATGCCGTGAGTTCCCCCTAATCTCAATGCTTGAGGCGATTAGAATGAGTCTTATCAGTTGGTTTGTAAGGAGGAAAAGTGCCTCAGCCGCTGAAAATCATGCTGTAAATCCCAAAGTTCGTGATATTTTGGACGACAACTTCTATGGTTGCACCGAACTGAAGGTAAACGTAGACGAATATTGTCTTCAATTTACTTGTAACCGAATATTGGTACTAACTATCATGTAATGAAGGTGGTTGCTGTGGGAAGCGATGAATACGAAGTTTACAACAGGAAGGGGGATCGGTTCGAAGTGAACCTAGTTTCCAAGTCATGCAGCTGCAGGGAGTTCCAAATGCTACTCATTCCATGCCGCCATGCAATTGCTGCTACTTCTTGCTGCGGAATTGAGATAAATGAGCTGTGGGAGAGGTGTACACAACAGAATACCGGAGAGCCCTTTATGACGGAGTTTTTCACCCAGTGCCAACACCGGTGAGTTCTGGTAACGAGTTGCTTCCTCCATTAATGCGCAGGCCACCGGGGCGTCCAAGGAAAATCAGGATACCATCAGGAGAGTTTAAGGTAAAATTCTGAAAAATGTATCCAACTATGTTGTAGACAACTATGTAAATTTCAAGAGAACTAATTAATTATGAATGAAACAGAGGCGTGCGAGGAATGCGACAAGGATTTGCAGCAAGTGTCAGGGTAAAGGTCACAACAGAGCTTCTTGCAAGCTCCCGGTCAAGGATAAGTAATGATTGTGTCAGGTGTTGTTTTGGAATGAGGCAGGGAGACTCGGATATGATGCACTTCAAATTTCAAGTGAAGGGACTACATCTTGTTTATGTGTAGGGCCTACATCTTGTTTTGCAAGTTTGAAGGTTTTTTTGATACAATGCATCAAGGGAAAAGGGCCAAAACCCAACCCGAACTAAATTTGATGTGCCAAAAAAAATCCGAACTAAAATACGGTGTCAAAAACTATCTGAATTTCAAAATAATTTAAATTTCCTATCCGAACTTTAATATAAGTGTCAAAATCTACTTTGACTAACTTTGATGTTAGTCAACTGTTAAAAAACGCTGACGTGGCATGACAGAATATGACTTGGCATGACACGTTATTATCTTACCAAAACGACGTCGTTTTACTAAAACAAAAAAAACAACGATGTATTCAATTCGCCCATCAGATGTCGGATCCGGTACTCGTCAAAGACGTGAAGCGAGCGGTTGGTGATGGCACGCGCTCGCGTCAGTCATTTCGTGGAGGCTCAGTTTCTTGGAATCTCTTGCCGTTGACAAGAGCGAGATCATCTCGGTCGCGGACGAAGACGAAGCAGATGGAAAGGGTTCCGGTGGTGCAGTTCGCATCAGGTGGAAACACGTTCTCGTTTTGTTTTTTTTTTATTTACACAGGCGAATTAATAATATATAAATGTATCTGTAAAACATAACCATAATGTCTCATGGTTCAACTCGTCTGCGCGTTTGGATATGGTATATAGTGTCTCGGGTTCGAATCTAGGAAAGAGGAAAATTTTTAAATTTTTTGTTTTAGTAAAACGACGTCGTTTTAGTAAGGTGACAACGTGTCATGCCAAGTCATATTCCATCATGCCACGTCAGCGTTTTTTAACAGTTGACTAACATCAAAGTTAGTCAAAGTAGATTTTGACACTTATATTAAAGTTTTGATAGGAAATTTAAATTATTTTGGAATTCATATAGTTTTTGGCACCGTATTTTAGTTCGGATTTTTTTCGGCACATCAAATTTAGTTCGGGTTGGTTTTGGCCCTTTTCCCGACTTAATTCCTGCGGATTTGTTTGGATTTGTATTGCCTCTAATACTCTTAACCCTTAATATTCTATGATTGTTGGATTTGGAGACTTCATATTCCTCACCTATTTTGACTACTTTGCATAGGGTGGATAGGATAGTATTATATTTGGTATACTAATAGTCAACTATTTATTCCAAGTAGTTAGTTCTAAATTGATCCTCATGAATTGGATGAATAGTATAATATTTGGAATGCTAATAGTCAACTAAGTATTCTAAAATAGGTAGTTCTAAAGTGATCCTCATGAATTGCCATAGTAGGTCTACTAAAAAAACGTGGATCTACTCATAATACATGGACGACCACTAGTAATTGTCTACTACAGTAGTTATATACTATTAAGTACGTACTCTAAAAAATAAGTCAAGCTAATATGAGTTCATCGTAGTTATTGAAATACAAATAAATAGTGCCTTCATAATACCACAAATAAGTTCAAGTTGTTAAGGTGTCAATAAACATTCAAACATCCAACAAGATAACAACATTCCAACAGCTTTAAAAAATAAAGGACAATAATAGCGTACAAAGTACGTCGGTTTGACATGGTTGGGAATCACGAAGACGGTTCGATCAGGCAAAGGAGATCGTAAGCAAATTTAAGAGCGGCATCACGAACAACATCATCACCGATAGCCATATCAAGTGATATATTGGAAGAGTGTAATTGAAGCGACATGAGCGTCATCAAGCCAAGTAGCCCTGCAAAAAATAGTTAGCTATTTGTAAGTGATACTAATATAGATAACTACTTGTAATTAGATTTACATATAATCGACTACTTGTATGTTAATATCTCACGAAAATGATAACATACCTAGGTTCAGTGTCTGGAACATCGGTTTGACGACCTTGATCGTGAACGGGATAAGGGTGTCTGATTTCATCTCGGTATTGTAGGCGACTTTCCTAATGAAATGAGGTAGGCACTGAGCGAGAGGGGAGACACTGGTCTTAAGCTTCATCTCCTTAAAAGTCTCGTAAGGATTGAGGACAAATATCTCATGGCTCTCAAAATCGATGCATAACCCAACCCAGTATTTACAGTCCACTTCGTAGGGACAGTAAATACGACCAATCTGAGTGTACCATGACCGCCTAGATTTGACATATTCAAGAGCACCAGTCGGTAGTGTGACTGGTTTCTTTTTGGGCGGGTTTATGAACTTCGGGTAGAGCTCTTCAATCTGGTGAATGAAGGCATACTCAACGAAGTCAACTTTCGAATGGGTATCGTTAATTTCAGAAAGCTGATGCCAGAACAACCTAATGACACTGTCAATAGACTAGCAAGAGAGATAGAGTTGGTTAGTATTCAGCTATATGTAAACGGAAATTAGTAGTTGCTATTAATAAACTACTAGTAAATGATTACCACAGAAGATATGGGGAATTTCAGGGATACTATCTCTTTCAGTATGTTCACCGAGAGGAATATCCCATCCCAGCAATCCTATTTCCTACACAAATGAAACACATAAATATGTATACGCATTACGTGCTTTCGAAATTAATCAAAAGTCGTTTACTTACCGACTTTCTTCCATCCTTGTTTGTAGGAAAGTGAGTTGCTCAGGAGTGGGTGGCGCGAAGAAATGACTCAAGTCCACCAAATTGTCATTCTTTTTAGATCGTTTTGGGCGTGGAACCACGTAGTCTGACATTGTGGTTGAAGGTTGGGCCACTCGTTTACTTTTACGGACCGGCTGGGGCTCCTCGCTTGGAATCTTATTGGCCTCTACCATGTTTTTTTCTTCTTGTGTAAGACCGAGTGACCAAACAGGAGGTTCAACTCCTTCAGGGATTTCGCTATTTGTGACGGGCTTTACGACATCCGTAACCTACCACCAATAAGACATAGTCGTTTAATGGTACAGTTAGCTATTAATAGTTAATTATCTGACGACGAGCACCAACCTTTCCTTGTTGTGGGAGTTCACTGCTGGTTTGTGCTGGGATAGGGGGCTCTTCCACTGCTTTAAGGTGCTCATTAACCTACAAATTAAAAAGATAACTACGTTACATCTGTTTATGTATTATACGACTATCTAACATATAAAAGCTTACTAACAATTGCACGATCTTCTAATGTTTTTTCAGACTTCGCAGGTGAAGGGTTTACGTCTCTAATTTGGTCATCCTCGACAAAAAATTGATCCATAAAGGGAATCCCAGAGTTTACGGCGGTGGAAGGAACTGTGGTATATGCCTACAATAGAAGTTTACAGGTAAGGCAGTAGTTGATCACACACTACAAGGTAATTGATTACTAGTAATCAACTACTTACCTCGTAAGGGTCCTTCGCTAAGTCCGAAAGAACCGAAGCTATCTGGTTATGAGCGATGGTCGCCTGGTCCAAAGCAGAAGAACCGCCCATGTCCATCAGGGACTTCGCCTGGTCAGCTGGTGCATTTACATCACCATCATGCACTCTATTACCACCATCCTCTAGTCCTTCAACATCTGAATCAATACATAGAAATGAGAAGTGGACATACACTAATAATCGGTTAATAGTCGTAAGTACTAACCATCATCGTCATTCTGGTCGTCATTCTGACCTTCGTTTCCAATACCTTCACCGTCGAGATTCACTTCTTCTGGTTGAATACATAAATATGAGAAATTGAAAATTCATTTAAGAATTGTATAATAGTAGTTGAATACTATATTAGTTATCTATTAGTATACAACTAACCATCTGCGTCGTTATGATCGTCCAGGGTTCCTTCGTTTTCGTTGCCTTCACCATCATGCTCTAAACCTACAACATGATCCTCTTATGAAGTAAATGATTACTAGTGATAAATTACTAATAGATAACTAACCTTCGACATTCTCCTCACCAACATAACTATCAATGCCGCGATCTCCTTTGATTCAGATGACTTTGTTTCTTCTTCTGAAGAAGAAACTTGGGCGAACCTTACATGGGTGGATTTCTTCGGCTGAATTCGAATGGGAGGTGTAGATTTCGTAGGCATCGATTTCTTCAGTTCCCGGTGGAATATTTCTTTGCTTGCCCGGTGGCAGATTTTTTTGGTTCTCCGGTTGTAGTTTCTTTCGGTTTATGCCCTTGTATATCAGAAATTGCAAGCTTGAAGTTCGACAATGCTGTGGAAACTTCTGAACGGAGATTGCCGAAATCTTCTCGGAGGTTTTTGAGCTCCTGTAAAATCAAAGACTGTGAAACATCGAGCTTGTCCAGAATTGCAGAGGAATCAGAATCCTTTAAAGGACCCTCGCAAGGTGTGCTACGGGAAGATGAGGCTTGGGTCTTCTCCTGCTTTTTATGAAGGCTTGCTTTTTGACCACCATTCCATGATTTCCTGGTAAATTTGTCACCTCGTGAAATTGCTGCAAGCAAGTTGTCTACGCGTTCGTCGGAGACATCATCATCAATTCCCAACTCGGTTTCAGCAAACAAGTTCTCATCGTCAGGTAAAATTGCTTTCACCTTCACCTGATATACCGAGAAAATGTTAGGTAAACAGTTACAATAATACACTTACATGTAATCAACTACTAATGTATACTAGTCTGAATATCCTCACTCCATAATAGTAGACATATAAGGCAGTATTGTGAAATTATGAATGAGAAGTAGTGTGTGACTATTAGTAGACGACTACAATTATATGTCTACCATCGTATGTATGCAATGAAATGTAAGTTACTATTATGTAGTTTGGATTAAGTGGTACCTTTACGTCCTTATCAAGATGCTTCACATGAGGCATTGATATGTTCACTGGCTTCGCACCACCAGGACGTATAAGCGGGGATTCATCCTCTTCGTCTTCATCGTCTCCTACCGATTTACCCTTACCCTTAACATCCTTCACCAATATAGTAGGCGCACACTCCAAAATCACCATCTGTAGTGCATGTAAAAAACCCTGAAAAGCACAAGTGGGCTGGAGGAAATTTGAAGGGGTATCTGTCTTACTTCTGATGCAGTCCATGGTCAAATCAAATGATTTACGACCCCAAGGATATTCAAGGAAGTTGTCAACATCTTTAACCATTAAGATGTGGTCGCCACTTATCCTAGCGTTTCTAGACGTGGGACACAACACACCATCTATGAGGAGTAGGCATGCGAGCTTAAATCTGGTTTCCTTGTCCTTGTATGGTCTGCCAGAAAGTGTGCTCGCTATCCACCCAGGAGTTGCATTCGCACTTGACCCAAATAACTTCTTCGTCTGCTTACTCAGCTTCCTCTCGTTTAATTCACGCTGTGGAGGCAACTTCGAACAATCTAAGCCGGTTGCAATTGCAAACTCACGAATTGAGAACCGAATGGGCTGACCAGCAAAGAGACACCACAACTCTTTCTTTTTTGCTGTAACCAACTGCCTAGATAACATGAAATGCAGGAATCTCACTGAAGATGAAATCTTGTTTCCAGTCTCTATAATTTTGCTAAATTGGGAAGAGGAAAGCTTCTCCAAATGGTCTTCTTCCAAAGCGCAAGTGATTGTGTCAATATAATTCAGCTGAAAGTAAGTGTTGACCTTCTTATTCTCAGGTTCATTGCCTAAGGCGAAAAGCCTATCCGGCAAGCTACTCATCGCTGCCCTGAAAACAACCAAGAAAAACAGTTTTAATTGAAAGTAGTTGATTATGCATAGGTATTTATCTTTTATTAACAGTCTAGTATGATCAGGTACATTTAGAGGTTGACTAACTGAAAAGGCTATTATAATAGTAAAGGGAAGAAAAACTGAAACCCTATTCGAGTACAAAAAAAAGAAATACACACCGACGCTGAGATGTTAACCTCGTTTTTACAAATTTGTTTATGGGTAGTTGATTATTCATAGAACAGTACCATTAGATCTAAACCCTGATGTGAAAAGACAATCATGACCCTAAGCCAAGGGAGAAACCCTAATCGATTACAAAAAGACGAATAACTAGCCACCCCATGACAGATCTGCGAGCACTTCAATAAAAAAACATAAACGACCAAACATCTCAACAAAATAACAGACCGAGTAATTGCGTACTAATAGTTTGTTATCGGTGCCTGACATAGAATTCATTTTCATATTCAAAAAACAGAGAAGAATAAGAGATCTCAAGTGTACGAATGGTATGAACTTAATTAAGAAAAGATATGCGGGAGAAAAGAGAACGGCGGACAGTGTTATACCTAAATCAAAGAAAGACGACGGCGAGCGCGAGTCGGCGGATTTCTTGGATTTCGCCGAACGAAATCGAAGTTCACCGGGAAAGCAACGTCGATGTCAGGCGGAAATTAAAATAGGTTACAATGGAGGGTGACGGTGAGAATACAAGTGAAACGACAACAGAGACAACAAAGAAAATAAAAGGGCAGTGCGGTTGCTGAAGAAGTTCGGAGGTGAGAGAGAAAAGTAAAGAAAATGGCAGACGTGACATGATGAGGGGTATTTAAGGGTGGTTTTGTGGAAGTTTTTTTTTTTTTTACAAAAATAAATTTAAAGGTTACCAAAACAGTTGACACAAATTACCCTCATGTATTTAAAAGTGAGTTACGAATTCAAACAATTCAAAAACCAAAAAAAAGAGATTTTACCCAGAAATCACGGAACCAGTATTCAACTACAACATAAACTTAATAACATCAAGTTAACAACTAAAAAAAATATAATAGCTGACTACTAGTATTCCATTACAACATAGTCGTCTATCGATTGAAAACACTCTTTGCCAGCTGGTAGTAAACATACAGGTAGCAATGCTCACAGATCATTTGATGCTTGAATCTGCATATGGGGAATTCGGAAAAAGGATTGGGAAAGATCCCGTGCACCGTCGGCTCTTTGCAAGCTTTGATCAAATCCATCACTTGATTTGCAATCCCTTCCATGTACTCCATTCGTGACTTCCAACCAACTATACGGTCAAGGATTACCAGCCCTCCCTCATAAAGACCGTATGCAGTGCCTCAAATTGCAAGCATTAAAGTCGCAGTATCGACTCCAGCTTTTGACGCTTTGATAAAAAACGTAACGGAACCCTCAATATCGTTATCAACTGTAATCTTGGTCATGCCGCGGAGGTACAATGATGTCGGATTACCGGCACTAATCGCTGCCTCAAGGAACATAGGGTACTGCTTCATCAAACTGGGTTTTTGGACAAAGGCACTAAGGTTTAAAACCCTAATGACAGATAGTTCCTTGAAAGTTTCGTTGAGGAACTTACATAAACAAGCAAACGAGCAAGCGTTTTTTGCAGACTCCCTTGCAACTCTTTCAAAAATATCAACCAGTGCATCGCGGATCTGGAGAAACAATTCATTTGCAAAGGGGTCCGGCTCGGATAGTCGGATATTTCGCATATCACTGAACACAAAACGAAAAAATATAGTCCACTACTAATAGACGATGACGAGATACCCTGGGATTCGTAGATCTATAAAAAAAGACGATGACGAAAAGCGAGAATTGAAGAGCAAACCCAAACTTCAACGAGGTGATAATCGACAAATTACCTTCCACAAATCATCGTCGAAGCAAACGCTTTCGGGTCCATGGTTTAGTTCGCCTTAAAAAATTACTCTGGTTCGCCGGAAGAATCTCTCTGCCTCGCTGGAAAAAAGTGAAACAGAGATAGGGGATATTTGATGAGAGAGAAGAAATGGGTGAACCGATAATGTGAGAAGAAAAGTAAAGCTTCTGTGCTGCAATGATTTGTAATTCAAAATTTGAAAAAAAGTAAAAAAGAGAATTGCTGTTTGTCAGAGAAAAAGAAGCAAGCAAAAATCGGTACCCGCTAACGTTTAAAAAACATGTTATCGTGTTGTTGTGATGAGGAAGTAAGAGGTATTTTCTCACCAATAAAATAATACTGTTTTATCAAGCTAATTTGCTCTTGGATTGTTGCTACCACACCTAGTTTCCCTTTTTCTATAAACCTATTAAAATAATATATTAAATCAAATTTATTTAAAGTTTATTCAATTAAAAAAAAAAGAGTAGATGGTATGTGACCCCGATAGTCACCACCTAAGTTCGCTCCTTACCAGGTGAAGTTTTCACCTTCAGATAGTTAAAAATAATTGAAATTGCAATGGAAAGACTTGAACTTTACAAAAAGTTGGACTATGGACATATTCCACTTCCCTCATTACCCGACCCGGCCGATCCTCATCATTTGAAGGTAAGCAAACACTTGCTTTAAGATAATGGAAGAAAAACAACCATAATCATGTCTTACAAACAAAAGAAACAAAATGTTTAATCGTAGGATACTTTAAACCATTTTATATTTTTCACTTTTTTTTTTATTTTGACCTTGAAAAAAAACGTGAGACGGGTTTATAGTACACTTTAAGAATCATTTAATCAACATCAACATAAATAGTAAACAGTAATAGGTAGCCTATTGGTCCCTTCTCCGCTATAAATTTACCTTCCATTATCTCTCTCTCTCAACTCAAAACACCTATACTCCAACTTTCTCAGTTCACATAGAAGATGGAAAATCCTAGCCTTAATGATCTCTCTCAGATCCTCCCTCGCGTCCTTGTCGTCTCTAGACGCACCCTTCGCAAGAACAAGTTCGTAGATTTCGTTGGTAATACTTCCTTCATGATTCCTGGAATGTACGTTTTGCTCTTACATTTTCCACTATCTTCGTGAGTTTATGTTAGATTTGTTTGTTTCATTTAGGTGAGTATCATCTTGATCTTATAGTGGAGCACGGTGCTGTGCCGGTGATTGTACCACGTGTGGCTGGCGTTCACAAGTTGCTTGAGAGCTTCAAACCTATCCACGGAGTTCTGCTCTGTGAAGGAGAAGACATCGACCCTTCTCTATACGAGTCTGAAATATCGTTACTTTCACCTGAAGAACTCGACGAGATCCGGAAAACACACGCGAGTGATGCAGCTATTGACAAGGAAAAAGACTCTATTGAGTTTGCTCTTGTAAAGCTCTGCCTCGAACAGAACATTCCTTATTTGGGGATTTGCAGAGGATCACAGGTAAAGTATCCTTGAATTAGGTCTTAGCCCTCTGTTTGATAAGAGAACATAACACAGTAGAACCTCTATAAATTAATACTCGATAAATTAATAATCACTATAAATTAATAAATTTTATCTGGTTCCGAATCGGGTTAGTGTAAAAATCCATCAAATTCGATAAGATAATAAGATAATAATTTTTTTGAAACTCCTATGTAAATATATGGTTCCAACATAAACATAAATTAATAATTATAAAATTTATGTATATATATATATATGTAAGATATAATATACTAAAATATGATTAATGTGTTGTTTGTTTTTATTTATAGTTCAAATTTTATTGAAAAAAAACTATTCAAATGCTAGATTTCCTAAATTGTTCTATGCATATCTATATTATTATATACGAAGTTAAAAATATGATGTGTCGTCTTCATAGTGATTGTCCTATGTGCCATTAATAAAAAAATATTATGTGGCGTTTTATTTAGCTTTGATAGGTTTTGCGTAACAATCCGTAAACTCTTTGTTCATCTTATAGTTCGTGTTTTTTTAGTTGTGATGAAATGCTTTGTTTTATGGTAATTTTGACTTGTGTTTTCCTTTTATTTAGTTTGGGGTTCACACATATATGACAAGATTTTAGTGAGTTATTTTTATATTTACAAGGATTAGATTACCATATTACTATTTCTGGACTTTTTTTTCTCGAATTTAAATATAACCCACCTAAACTTAATAAGTAATAAGAATAAAAATATATATAAGAGAAGGTAAATCAAAAGATAAAAAAAGATAAGGTAATGAGGACGAAGCAAGAGAGGAAGAGGAAAAAGACAAAGTAATAACAGAAAGAAGGAAAATTAGAAGAAAGAAAATAATGAAAAACCGAATGAAAAAGATGAAGTTTAAGTTAGAGAGAGAGAAGAGAGAGAAGAAGAAGAAGAAGAAGAAGAAGAAGAAGAAGAAGAAGAAGAAGAAGAAGAAGAAGAAGAAGAAGAAGACACATACGTTAAAGAAGAGGAGAGAGACTAGAGAGATAAAGATGACAAAGTATGAGTAGAGAGATAAAGATGACAAAGTATGAGTAGAGAGATAAAGATGACAAAGTATGAGAATGTGATGATGGGAAAGGAGAGGGGGTGATGGGTAAATATTGCATATGTGTAAAAAGAGGATAAACAACAGAATATATTGTTGATGCTGATGAACATGACGCATTTAAGAGTCTTATATAATGACGTTTACAACAAAATATTGTGTTTGATAACACTGTATTTTGACCCTTTTTATGGATATTTTTAGTTGCTTTTCAAATATTTTATTATTTTTAGTGTTTTATTGTGTTTTTACTATGGATCATGCGAAGTTACGTGCAGCACATAGAGACATGTTGAAAACCATCACCGATGAACAACAGAGTATAAATGATTAAATTATCGGAGCAGTAAACAATGATATTGGTGGTATATTTTTCGTATATGATTTTGGTGGAATGGGTAAAACTTTTTTGTGGAGTAAACTTTTTTGTGTCAAGCGGGATAACATCATTGCTGTTGCAAGAGGGCAAACTGCCCATTCGAGATTTGGCATCCCGATTGTTGTTAGTTCGAATACAATGTGCTCAATAAACAGCAATTCACCTCAGGCTGATTTGATAAGAGAAGCTAAATTTACTAATATGGGACAAGGCTCGTATAATGAGTAAATATTGTTTTGAGATTCTAGATAGAATATGTGTGATATACTCAAAACTGGTGACATTTTAGTGGGAAAGTCATTGTATTTGGTGAAGATTTCAAGCAAATATTGCATGTTATTGACAGAGGTAATAACATTCAAATTCTTACGGCTACCATAAATTCTTCTACTCTATGGGACAGTTGTACTGTTTTGGAACTGACCAAGAATATGAAGCTTCAAAATAGTGTTGGAGATGATCGCGTTAATGAGCTAGAGTCTTTCTTGAAGTGAATTTTGGACATAGGCGACGGCAAAATTAATTCGACTAACGGTAATGAAGCCAAAGTTGAAATCCCTGGCCATTTACTGATAAAAGAATGTTTCGATCCTGTTAAGGAGATAGTAAGATAAGTGTATGTTGATTCGTACAGATCGGAGAGAAACCCAAAGTTTTTTCAAGATAGAGCAATTCTCAGTCTACATGTTGTCGGAAATACAAGGTAAACATATTTAACGCTTTATGCATATAGATATATGATCTTACACTTAAGCTCAGACAGTATTGATACTTCTGATAAGGGCAATATTGACAAAAAAATCTACACCTAGGAATATCTTAATAGTTTTAAGATCTCTGGATTGCAGAACCATGAATTAAAACTGAAAATATGAATTTCTATTATGTTGCTTCGAAATATTGACCCTATAAATGGTTTATGCAATGGAACAAGACTCTTAGTAACACAATTGGTCAAACATGTTATTCAAGCTAACCACGTAAGTGGTGAGTATATTGGTCAAAAGGTCTCGATCCCATGAATGATTGTTTCCCCCACCGAGACAAGTTTTCCTTTTAGAATGAGGCGTAGACAATTCCTTGTAGTCATCGCCTATGCAATGACAATCAATAAAAACCAATGACAGACTTTTCAAAATGTTGGACTGTATTTACCAAAACTCGTATTTTCCCATGGACAACTTTATGTGGTTATATCACATGTTACTTCAAGAGCTGGTTTGAAGATTCTGATAACAGATACTATATATGGGTAAACCACAAACCAATACTTTGAACATTGTATATAAGACAATCTTTCAGAATGTAAAGAAACTGTAGTTTATTTTATTTGTTTTGGTTTAGACCTTTACTAACTAAATTGTCTGTTTTAATGACACTTTGATTTACTTGTGTTTCAGAATTGTCTTGATTGTTGAGACTCAATACTTTTATTAAACATAAAGGAACTCGAGTACAAAACCATAATGGTATTTGAAAAGTATACACTGAAACAAACTGCAACTTAAAGATATGCGATATTGAAATGTTGTATATCAGCAAATATTGATGCACACAACGATGATAATGATCACATTTGATAAAATGATGAGTTTTTTCAAAAGTACCATTATTCAATTATCAAAATTTATGGGTTTATTAACGATACATATCACAATAACAACGAATACTCTTCGAAATATTAAATTATATAATATCTAAACTTTTCACCATTATTAAAAAAAGAAATAAATGATTTATGATAGTTAGTATTTTTAGAACAAGAGAATATTAAAACATATCATTTGAGAAGATTATATATAACTTACAAATTTTCTACTTATGAATGATTACTTCTACAAATTTTGTAATTAGCTCTATAAATATCGCAAGCCCGCGTTTGGCGCGGGTCCTCACCTAGTATAAATTTTTTTTGGATTCCAATACAAAAATTAATTATAAGACATTTATTAAAAAAGTTAAACGCTAAAGATTAAAATTGATTTATTCTTATTATTCAGACATATAGATATGGAGTGTTTTAATAGTATCGATGATTTTTGCTTAGGAGATGTAAAAAGCAAAAAAAAAAATTTAATATGCATATTTTTAATCAAAACATCAAATAGAGGGAGTATAACTTTTCATGAATCTCAATTAACTCGGTTCCCATCAAGTTTGGCCGGTACCATTTTTCGGCATTAAAAATGTTATGACTGTCTTTGGTTTACAAAGAAATCGGATGGACTTCAGAATGATTTTAGTTTTTATTTTGTTTTTATGTTTACCCCTCTTTAAGATGATAGTGCATGAACTACATTGTAACTCTAGACCATGACTTCAAAAGTCAATGGAAATGTGACGTGATGACTATACCATAACATATGTTTGTTTGCTTGATGCATGACTGTAGTCAAATACGGCTCTAAGTGTGGAGCAAGAGAAGAAGCTAAAAGAGATGGGAGCGACGATGAAGAACGGTGGATCGTTTACGCAAAAACCTAAGCTTGATGAGGCGAAGCAGAGGAAAGCGATGAGCATAATGAATAAAATGAACGTTGAACGACTCTCTGAGCTCATTGCTTTCTATCAATTAATGGGAAAGATATCTAGTGAGGTGTTGGACAGAAAGCTTCATGGCTCAGTCAATGACCCCAATCTCGTCTCTCAAAGACGTCACCATGTGATGATGATGAATAATGTTTAAATATTTAATGATGTTCAAAGTTACTTTGTGCATTTGAGAAGAAATTAGTAAGGTTTCTGTCGGTAGGCAAGATACGGTTTGCCAAGAAAGGTAGGCTAATGCCTCATTTACTTGTTTGCATTTGAGTTTATGTACGTTTGGTGTGTGTTTTCTCTAAATGAATTTGTTATTGTTGTCATTTTAAACAAAAAAAAAAAGAAGAAGAGGAGAATTCAAGCATAAACACCAAACACAGTGTTAAATTGCAAATGGAAATGTAAAACCTAGTGTTGAAATTAATCTAAGTGTAATCGTGGGACTGAGTAGTCAATGGTCTAGGGATTTTGAGAGTATTTAAGTCGCTAGTTTAATC
Source organism: Eutrema salsugineum (assembly GCF_000478725.1). Lineage (NCBI taxonomy): Eukaryota > Viridiplantae > Streptophyta > Magnoliopsida > Brassicales > Brassicaceae > Eutrema > Eutrema salsugineum. The sequence goes on from NW_006256342.1 coordinate 9,514,940, forward strand.
ATATCTAATAAGAGTGATTTACGAGTTAAACACGATATTATCTAACAAATTCCGGACAACAACACAAAATGTTATGGTCCTTAGAGCAGGTACATCAGCGGTTCAAGCTGAGTATCAGGCCCAAAATCCAAGACGAAATCCACAAAAAAATGGCCCATTTTTAACGAGCCCGTATCGTCCGGACGAACCTGATGATACCGGATCGTCGTGACGTGGCGACACGTATATGGCTGGAAAAAAGAGAACAATTTCGGGGCCCAAAAAAATTGAACCCATTTTCATTTCTCTTTTTTCTCTTCTTCTCCTCGAAAACCCTAGGCGATCTGGAGGCGATTTCGTGGTGGCCGGCGATGACGCGAAAACAACCGGTGAAAAGGTCTTCCCATCGTCGACCATCCATACGTAGCATCCAGGTTAGTCTTCATCGTCCTTTTCGTGCTTGATTTGAAATCGAATCGTCATTTTTAGGGTTTGCGATTTGGAGAAAAAATTTTAAGGTTTTTTTTGGGAATTTTATTTGGGGAAATTTGATGAGATTGTTTGTGTCTACTTGTGGTTTGTATGTTTTGTTGTGTACGAATTGAAATTGTTGTGAATTTGGTTTTGATTGTATTCGATAAAATTAGGGTTTCGAATTTGGGGAAAAATTTTGGGGGTTTTTATCGGGGTTAAAATTGGGGCTTAGGGTTACAGTATTACATACGGTGGTCTATTTTGAATCCAATTGCGAGTGATTGTTGATTGAGTAATTTCAATTTGGATCAAATTAGGGTTTTCGATTTGGGAGATTTTCGAAAATGGGGATAATTTGGGGGGTTTTTAGGGAGGTCTAATTTGCTTAATATATCTGCATATGCTGATGACGATGATGATGAAATGTAGATGATTACTCGATAAGAATTTCAAGTTTAACGTTTAATGTCAATGATGAAATGCTAGACTAGATGATGTAATTTTGATGATGGTTTTGTTGAAGGATTGTGGTCGTTGTTTAGTTGCCATATTGAAATGTTGATTATGATGTTGATAATGCTCACTATCTTTTATTTTTTTTGTGAGGGTATTTGATGGAGCATCGGGTACATGCTTATGGTGTCTCCGAATACAGGTCAGTAACTAACTCTACTTTAATAAAAATGCCTCGTTTGGTTTAGATCTCTGGTTTGTTTGAATGGTTTAGTTGATTTGTATTGTTACCTGTTTAGGTTGCTAGTTTTCTTGTTGGTCGGTTATGTGTCTTGAAAAAGGTTTTCTTTGTATTGATAACTGGTTAGGTAGTTCGTTTGGTTTAGTATCGTTTAGGTGAAATGATGAATGGATCTTCAATTGATATGACTTGTTAGGTGTGATAAATGCCACTTAAAAGACTAAACTAAAAGACTTTAAAGAAAACATCTTTCATTCATAAATTTTAGAAGACTTAAAGACTCAACCATAATTCTTAACAGCCTTAAATACACTAACATACTCAAAGACTTAAAGACAAACCTTAAAAGACTTTAAATTCTCAACCATAAAAGACTCTTCTTCCTCTTTCTATAAACCCGTTTTAGTAAGTACTTATTTACGTAAAGACTCTTCTTCATCTTCCATATTTCTTCTTTCATTTTCCATATTCCTTGTTTCATCTTCCATATTTCTTCTTTCATTTTCCATATTTCTTCTTTCATCTTCCATATTCCTTGTTTCATCTTCCATTTTTCTTCTTTCAAATTCCATCTTTCTTTTTTCATCTTCATGGATTCTCAAAACGCTTTCTCTCAGTCCGAAGGATTCGTTAACCTTCTAACTAGTCAGATACCTCCTGACAATTACTCGCCTTGTATTGAACTTGGATCATCAGACTTTCCTGTGTTTAGTACACAAGGATCTGATGAACCTACGGTTAGTAAAGTCAGAAAGCAATGGACTCCAAAGGAAGACCTCGTCCTCATAAGCGCATGGCTCAATACGAGCAAGGATCCTATTGTGGGGAACGAACAACGGGCTGGTGCATTCTGGCAGAGGATTGAAGTCTATTATAATGGAAGTGATGACCTGATCGGACTACCAAGACGAGGCCAGTCTCAGTGTAAGCAGCGATGGGGTCGTCTCAACGACCAGGTCTGCAAATTCGTTGGTGCATACGAGGCTGCACAAAAGCAGAGGACAAGCGGCCAAAACGAAAACGACGTCATGAAGGCAGCCCATGAGATATTCTTCAATGATTATCTCATCAATTTCACCCTCGAGCATGCATGGAGGGAGCTCAGGCATGACCAAAAATGGTGCAGCAGCTTCTATCCTGCTTCTAAGGATGGTGAGAAGGCCAAAAGAAGAAAAGTTGAAGACTCGGCTAACTCCTCCAGCTCAGTACATGAAAGAGTTGCCGATGATGTCTTCATTGAGGCTCGGCCACCTGGTGTCAAGGCGTCCAAGGCAAAAGCAAAAAAGTCAGCCGGAGGGAAGGAGGTGAAGGACTTCACAAGTGTGTGGGAAATCAAACAACGAGACTTGGAACTGAAAAACAAGATTACTGACAAAAGACTTCTTGAAAAACTGTTAGCTAAGACAGAGCCACTCAATGAGAATGAAATGCTTCTTAAAAACAAGATAATTAATGATTTGCTTAAGTGATGTATGAACTTTTTTTTAAAGTTGGGAATTTGGTACTTTGGTACTTTGTTAAATGTAACGGTGTTGCAAATTTCAATATATTAATCAACTTTAAGTTTAGTGCATCGCCTTGTTTCTCTTTATCATTTGCTCGTCTGAATCACTTGTCAACTTGCTGGTGTATCTTTTTGGTTTTGCAGGGTAGTCACGGGGAAGCACTTGGCCACTAGATAGATGCGTCCAAGAACTGGGTCCATGTCGTTTTTTGTTGTTTTCTCTGCTACACCATTCATTTTTCTAGTGTAATGTACACCTATTGTTAGTGATATCTTTGTAAGCCACATATTCTTCTTTTCTTTGTTGTATAAATGTATTGTGTGTGATGAACATCTATTCAATCTCAGTTGATATGTATTTCTTTTACAAACTTTTCTCTCAAAACATAAACCAAGATATCTTTCTTTCTTTTACAAACTTTTCTCTATCTCTTTTACAATCGTTTCTCCATCTCTTTTACAAACGTTTCTCCATCTCCTTTACAAACGTTTCTTTTACAAAAAAAATTGTATGGCATCATCATCAAATAATGGGCCATATGATGGGCCATATGATGATTCAATCGATGATGTTTTTGATGATTCCGATGATGATTTACTTGATCAACAATTTGATGAAATGTTTTATGCAGCACTTGATAGTCTTGCAAGAAAAAAAAACAAAAAAAAGAGAGCATACATTGAAAGAGAGCGGGAACAAGGTCATCACCGGCTCTCGAACGACTACTTTAGTGATGATGCAATCTATCCGTCAAATCTATTCCATCGCCGGTTTAGAATGAACAAGGAGTTGTTCCTTCGTATAGTTGACCGCCTCTCCAATGAGATTCCGTATTTTCAGCAAAGAAGAAATGCTGCCGGGAGATTTGGTCTATCTAGCCTTCAGAAGTGTACTGCAGCTATTCGTATGATGGCTTATGGTACGGCAGCTGATGCGGTTGACGAATATCTCCGGCTAGGTGCTAGTACGGCTTTGTTATGCTTGGAAAATTTCACGGAGGGAATAATAAACTTGTTCGGGGATGAGTACCTCAGAAGACCCACACCACAAGATCTCCAACAACTCCTCGATATTGGAGAGTCACGGGGATTTCCCGGAATGATAGGAAGCATCGACTGTATGCACTGGGAGTGGAAGAATTTTCCAACCGCATGGAAAGGACAATACACACGTGGTTCCGGCAAACCGACAATCGTCTTAGAGGCAGCTTCATATGACTTGTGGATATGGCATGCATTTTTTGGATCTCCAGGTACGTTAAATGATATTAACTGTTGGAGGTGAAAACCGCACCCCGGTTTTCTCCGGTACAAACTGAGATCGGCGAACCGTAAGCCCGGTTTACGAAGGGATGTACCGAGAGAAGATGGGCCGAGCGAAGATGGGCCGAAGATAGCCCATTAGACCGAGGTCGGTGGGAAACCTCTCAAAGGAATAGAAGGTTTCCTCGAGCTCGGCCGAAACAGGAAAGTTTCCTGAAGGAAAAAGGAAACTTTGGAGAGAAAAGGAAAGGAACCGAGAGAAAAGGAAACTCCTCTCGGTCCCATATCGTCTAAGGTGCGCTTGAAGACCGACTTATGAGATATATATAAAGGGAGACGAATCGACATCAGAAAGAGGGGATTCCCAAGAAAACTGAAAGACTGAGAACTCGTTACGACAGCTTCTTAGTCGCATTAAGTCTTAGTTCGTTATTGCCTATTGAAATAACCGAACTCAGTTGTATTTCACTTGATTCAATCTAATAAAACCAAGCTTCCGATCTAAATTACTGTTTTGTCCCTTGTCGATATTCACATATCAACAATTGGCGCGCCAGGTAGGGGGGCTTTAAACAGATATCTCAGATTTTTGATCGGACTTCGGAAAGATTGAATCAGTGATGGCAGACCAATCCGACGTTCACGAAGAAGAAAACCCTTTCAGGGAAAATAACATCAACGCCCAAACAGGACAAACGGGAGGAACTCCTGGAGAAAACACCGGAACTGCTGCCGAGCAAACTCCCGCAGCCGTAACCGACCTGTTACTCCAAATGTTCACTGCTCAGTTCGAAGCCATCAACAAAAGGAGCGAGAAACGTTTCAGTCAGATGGCGGCACAGATCGCCGAACTCAGTCAGACACGAACTCCTCTCCGAGTTCGGAACATCATTGAAGATCTCAATGCCGACAGAGATCCAACCGGAACTATGAGGTCTGCCGCGGTCGGGTCAGCAAACCCACCAGCACCAGATTCAAGCCGAGACACCGAGTTTGAAGCGATGAAAGCACAGCTTCGCGATATCACCTCAAAAATACATCAAGCCACAAGCGCGGCTCCGGAGATCGAGCGCGTCATTCAGGAAACACAGAAGACTCCTTTCACATCGCGCATCGCAGGGACGCCGGTCAAGCACATGGAGAAACTGAAGATGAAAATCTACGAGGGCAACTCTGACCCTCGACACTTCCTGACATCGTTCGGCATCTGCATGAACCGATACCAGTTTAAGTCTGCCGAAGAAAGAGACGCGGTTCAATGCCAACTATTTGTGGAAAGTCTGGGAGGAGTAGCTCTCGACTGGTTCTCACGGCTCGAAGCCAATTCAATCGACAGCTACAAAGAGTTAACGACAGCCTTCGTCAAGCACTTCTCCATGTTCATTGGACAGAATACCAAGAACTCCGAGCTCTGGCAAATAGCTCAAGGACCAAGCGAGAGCCTTCGCGACTTCATCCAGCGCTTCAAGGAAATCGTCGCCAACTGCACGATTAGCGACGAAGCCGCTCTCTTATGCCTTCAGAAAGGAGCTCGGATAAAGACCAGTTTCCGAAGCGCGATCACGCACAACCCACCGCAGACGTTAGAAGATGCATTACACCGAGCTAATACTTACATTGCTGAAGAAGAAGAAGAAGCTGCGTACGAGCAAAGTCACTCAACAAAACAACCCGAACGTCTGAAACCCGTGACTAACGAGCCGCAGTCGGGATACGGTCGAGGATACGAGAACCGCGGAAACTCTATGCTAACGCAATCCAACAACCAAGCAAGCAGTGGAATAATAAATGGGTCCGCGGTGAAGAAGACCAAGACGAGTCGTTATTCTGCGAATTCCATAACCGTAGGGGCCACAGCACCGAAGAATGCAGGCATTTGCGAGAATATATACTCGGCCTGTATCGCAAGGAGCCGATCTCGGTCGACGAACTCCGACGCTCAAATACACCTAAGAGCGGTGGGCAACTCTCGATGCCCCGACCGAACAACGAACATCTCGAGAAAGCACTTGCCAAAGATCCACCAACTCCACCGGCTTTACCGACACTACCACCACCGCCACCGAATCCGCCTGCTTTGCCCGAGCAACAGAAACGGAATCGCGATGACCGAGCTCCGGAGAATCGTGCTCCTAAGGCGCGAAAACGTGTCAACATGATAATGGGGGCCATCGAAGCTTGCAGTTATTCCGTTCGAGCCATCAAAGAATACAGCAAACAAGCCGCTAGCACACCAAAAACCCCACAGGATCCTCTGAAGGGAGCGCCCTTGGTCTTTACCGAGGCTGACACAATCGGAATTCACAAGCCGCATAATGACGCTCTCGTTGTCGATCTACTCCTCGACGACGTCGAAGTAAGCCACATTCTGATCGATACTGGCAGTTCGGTCAACGTTATCTTCAAGGAAGCACTTGACCAGCTCGAGTTGGCGTCAGATAGGATTGATCCGTTCATCGAGCCACTTACCGGATTTGATGGAGAGCGTTGTATGACGATCGGCACTGTCAAAATCCCAATCTACGTCGGCGGAATCGCAAAGATGATCCAGTTCCTTATCCTCGACAAACCGGCGATCTACAACGCTATTCTCGGTACGCCTTGGCTGCACGCAATGAAAGCGGTCGCCTCGACGTACCATCAATGCTTGAAGTTCCCGACCCCCGACGGTGTGTACACACTCCGAGGAGACCAAGCCGTTGCTCGATCGTGCTACATAAATGAGTGCAGACTCCACTCGGCCAACCAAGCTTGCGTCATTAGTTCGTTCGGGCCAACTGACAAGCTCATCGTCCAAAAGACAAAGCCTAAGCAGGAATCAATCGTTCAAGTTAGCATTGACGAACTCAGGCCAGAGCGTCAAGTTGGAATTGGTGCCGAGCTCGACCCAGTCATCCGTGAACCACTCATTCATTTCCTGAAACAGCATACCTCAACCTTCGCTTGGTCGGTAGAAGACATGCCCGGGATTGACCCGCAGATCGCGTGCCACGAGCTCAATATCGATCCGACATACAAGCCTATCAAACAGAAACGCCGAAAGCTTGGGCCAGAGAAAGCGCAAGCCGTGAATGACGAGGTCGAGCGCTTACTCAAAGCTGGATCTATCACCGAAGTTAAGTATCCAGATTGGTTGGCAAACCCTGTGGTAGTGAAAAAGAAGAATGGTAAATGGAGAATTTGCGTCGACTTCACCGACCTCAATAAAGCGTGCCCGAAAGATAGCTTTCCGTTACCTCATATCGATCGCCTTGTGGAAGCAACTGCCGGAAACGAACTACTCTCATTCATGGATGCGTTCTCCGGGTACAATCAAATTCTCATGCATCCGCAGGACCGAGAGAAGACATCCTTCATCACGGACCGTGGCATCTATTGCTACAAGGTCATGCCATTCGGCCTGAAGAATGCTGGAGCAACGTACCAACGACTGGTAAACCGGATGTTCGCGAGCCAGCTCGGACGAACTATGGAAGTCTACATCGACGATATGCTCGTGAAGTCACTCATCGCTTCCGAGCACGTCGGCCATCTTCGCACATGCTTTGATATCTTGAATCAATATGGTATGAAGCTTAATCCAACTAAGTGTACGTTCGGCGTAACATCTGGAGAATTCCTCGGATATATCGTCACACGGCGAGGCATCGAAGCTAATCCGAAGCAAATCGCCGCTATTCTCGAGCTCCCCTCGCCGACAACCAAACGCAAAATTCAGCGACTTACCGGACGTATTGCAGCGCTTAACAGATTCATATCTAGATCAACGGACAAGTGCTTGCCCTTTTACCAACTTCTCCGCGGTAACAAGCACCTCGAATGGAACGAGAAGTGTGAAGAAGCCTTCGCCGAGCTAAAGGAATATCTGTCCACTCCGCCAGTCCTGTCCAAACCAGAAACCGGCGAGACACTTTATCTTTACATCGCGATTTCGGAGTTCGCAGTTAGCAGCGTTCTTGTTCGAGAAGATCGCGGCGAACAAAAACCAATTTTCTACACGAGCAAGTCCCTCGACGGATCGGAGTATCGTTATCCGACTTTGGAGAAGTTCGCCTTCGCCGTGGTTATTTCTGCACGGAAACTGCGCCCGTACTTCCAGTCTCATGCAATCGTAGTCTTGACCGATCACCCTCTTCGCACTTTCCTTCACAGCCCAAGTCAGTCCGGACGACTCGCTAAGTGGGCTATCGAACTTAGTGAATATGACATCGAATACCGGAACAGAACGGCAACGAAGTCTCAGGTCCTAGCAGATTTCTTGGTCAAACTCCCACCGGAGCTCGTCGAAGACAATCCGGTCGTACAACCTTGGATTCTTCACGCCGATGGTTCATCATCCCATAAAGGATCCGGAGTTGGAATACGTCTCAAGTCACCCGAAGGAGAAGTAATCGAGCAGTCATTTCGGCTCGGCTTCCCAGCATCCAACAACGACGCCGAGTACGAAGCATTGATTTCCGGACTACGACTCGCTAAAGGTATCGGCGCCGAGCACGTACACGCCTATTGCGATTCTCAACTCGTAGCCAACCAGTTTCACGGTGAATACGAGGCCAAGAACAACCGCATGGACGCATATCTCAAAGTTCTTAAAGATATTGCTTCCGAGTTCTACACCTTCGAGCTTACAAAGATACCTCGAGACGAGAATGCAACCGCCGACGCCTTAGCCGCACTCGCGACTAATTCCGATCCTGATCTTCGGCGAACTATCCCGATTGCAGCAATCGAGCGACCAAGTATCGAGCACCATCCGAGCTGCAATATCATTACAAGACGGCGTGACTACGAAGCCCAGCCAAACCGTGCTCCACCCCTCACCCGAAAGACGAAACCTAAAGAGGTCATCCCCGATCGCGACAACGATACAGACGAGCTTAACGATAACGAGCCCGAATCCGAGGACGAGTCCGAAGGCCAGCACGTCCCCATCGATATTGAAGCCGAAGGAGAAGACAAACCCGAGGATTGGACCTTAGAAATCGTGGAATACATCGGAGATGGAACGGTTCCAGCAGATAAATGGGCAGCTCGGCGCCTTAAGGCTCGCGCAGCCCGGTATGTGGTCATTAAAGGTACTCTTCTCAGATGGGACGCTTCTGGTGTACTTTTGACTTGTGTTCACGGCAATGACATCGCGGAAGTAATGCAAAAGATTCACGAAGGAGAAGGAGGAAATCATTCCGGAGCTCGGTCCTTGGCATTTAAGATCAAGAAAGCCGGCTATTACTGGCCTACTATGCTCTCTGATTGCGAGAAGTACACGGCACGTTGCGAGAAGTGCCAACGTCATGGTCCGATGATGAATCTTCCTACCGAGCTCCTGATGACCTCGACTGCACCATATCCCTTCATGCGCTGGGCAATGGACATCATCGGTCCTTTTCGCCGATCTACGACCCAGAAGCAGTACGTCCTCGTCGTCACAGATTACTTCACCAAATGGGTTGAAGCCAAAGCATACCCCGAGATCCATGGAATCGACGTCAAGAAGTTCGTCTGGAAGTTCATCATCTGTCGACACGGAGTTCCGTACGAGATCGTTACGGACAATGGAACCCAGTTCACTTCGATAATTTTCCAAGATTTTTGCGCCAAGTGGAAAATCCGACTAAGTTTCTCAACCCCGCGTTATCCGCAAGGCAACGGACAAGCCGAAGCAACGAACAAGACCATCATTGACGGACTGAAGAAACGACTCGATATCGCTAAGGGAACGTGGGCAGACGAACTCGATGGCGTCCTGTGGTCTCACCGAACGACACCGCGACGTTCAACCGGTCAGTCACCCTTCTTCCTTGCGTATGGCGCAGAAGCTATGTGTCCAGCCGAACTTAACGTCCCAAGCATTCGCCGAACTATGCTTACCCAGCAACCCGAGGCGAATGACAATATAATGATCGACACACTTGACTTAGTCGAAGAACATCGCGAACGAGCACTACTCCGGATACAGAATTACCAACAACTTGCAGCTCGTTACTACAATAAAAAAGTTAAGGGCCGTCACTTCGAAGACGGCGACCTCGTACTTCGTAAAGTCTATCAAAACACCGAAGAGAAGAACGCAGGAAAACTTGGCGCGAACTGGGAAGGACCATATCAGATTATGAAGGTCGTTAAGCCCGGCGTTTATCAACTCATGAAGTTAGACGGACCATATCAGATTATGAAGGTCGATGCATCTCAAACGATACTACTACTAGTTCGCTTCAAAGCGCAAAAAAAAAAAAGAAAAAAAAAAAAAAAAAAAAAGCCTCCGAACTACTTAGTCGGAGCAAAAACCCCTTTTGTACTTAGAACTACGAATGGCTTGATCCCCTTAAAGGGTACGTAGGCAGCTCGTTACCGAGTCCAGCTATAACATCAATAAAATTTTATTGTCAAGATATGACAGTGTTAGTTCGAAATCACAAGGGACCGAACTCCTTGTCTTTACATCGACTTCCTGGCCAGTTGTTCGATAGCATTCCACATGAATGCAAACTTAAAAGCCGAGATCCGTCTCGCGAACACCCACATGGTGTCGTGGTTAAGCCACATATCAAAAGCCGGGCCCAGTCCCGCAGTTAAATTTCTAAGTCACCAAGAACAATAAGCCGAGCACATCTCGCATACTTAGGTTCGACTTAGAAAAACCTTGAATTCGTTTCGTGCGTTTACAAGAGTTCAAATCTAATTCATTCTTCCAGTACGAAACGATTCACTTGGGTTCCCCAAGCCGAGCTCATACGCTCGCACGATAAGCCGGACTCCTCAGATTCGCACCGTAAGCCGAGTTCACAACACTCGCAAAACGTAAGCCGAATTATCGTAATTCGCTATCAAAAGATAATAATCACGTTCGAATATCTACTATATACCGATCTAATACTCAAGCGTTAATCGCAAATCTTAACTACGACATAAAGTTAAATCGAAGGTTAGATGCCGATCTACTACTCGAAAGATTTTTCTAACTTTTAAAGACAAGGAAGGAAGGAAAAACGAACGCATACAATAAAAAGCCCCGAGAGGCAAATAGAGTCAGAACCCACCAAGGGCTCGGAATTGGAATTACAAAAAGAAACCCATGCAAGGGCAGTTAAGTTCGAAGAGTAAAAGAAAAATAGGAAGAGATTAGATGGTCTTCGAGGCAGCAGCGTTGAGTATGTCCTCGTTTGAGCCGAACTGCTCGCCCCTCGCAGGATCTTGTGCGCTCTGAGTCACATTTACGACCGGGATGTCATCTTCCTCTACGAACGGAGACATCTTCTTGTCCTCCTCAGTGAGCGCGCAAGCATCGATCGCCTTGAAGTCCTCCAGCGCCTTGGCATGCCTTGCTTCAATATCCGCAACCATTTCTGGCGGGACCTCGTACAGACCCTTCCTCCGCAACTGCTTGATGAAACCGAGGACCCCGGTGAGCTGGTTGTAGACCAAGTACGGCTTCCGAGCCCTGTCAGCATCATCCAAACTCCGAATGACCTTCTCAAGGCGTTCGCAAGCCGTTGCGTGAACGCTCCTAGCTCGATTCTTCCAGTGCACCACCATACCTTGTAGTCGCTCTTTGTCCTTCTCGAACTCTTTGGAGAGTAAATTCTGGGCCTCGGTGAGCTCGTCTTTCACCGCCTTCAGCTCTGCACTCTCCTTTTTCAGCAAGTCAACTTGAGAGTGCAGAATTTCGTTGATTTGGAGCTCAGTCGCGAGACGCTCCTCTGCTTTGGCTATCCTTTCTTCGAGCTCGGAGACCCTTACTTGCTCGTCGAACAGGGCTACTTCATATGCAGCGACCAAGTTATTGGTCTGACTGGCGAGCTGCACAGAGGAAACAGGAATTAGAACTCATACTTGGAAGGATATCTAAGTCTATAAGGGGTAAGTAAAATTACCACAGCGGTCGAGTGAGCGATTCCCTTGTACATGTTGGGAAACCGGAGCTCGGGGACCGAGGGAAGGCTAGGTACCTCCGAGGAGATCTTATGATAGAGCTCGGTGCAGGCATCTACGTTCTCCTCAAAAGGAGTCTCCTCGTCGTAGTCAAAACAAACTCGGACTCTCTTAGCCGGCCCGTGCTCTTGAGAGCCCTCGACATGATCTCTGGTTTGCCTTTTTCGGGAGTGTGAAGCTTCAGCTCGATCTTGCGAGAGCGCGAGGCCCGACGCCATAGCTGCCGGTGGATCGAGCTCGGCGGGAGTATCTTGCACCCGAGAAGAGTCCTCTGCTTTCTTACTCTTCTTCGAAGACTTCTTCTTCTTCGTCTTCCTCTGATCAACCTGATCAGGTGAGCCCGCAGCAGGTGGCAACTCTTCTGGCTGCACTTCGTTCTGTTCAGCAGCAAGGACTGGGGTCGGCTCGGCCACCTCCGTTTCCTCTTCATCAAAGAGAGTTGGGATTTCGTCAATGGAAAGCATCCTGGCAGCTCGGGAGCGTTGAGTTCGCGACTTCAGTGATTGGCGTTTGGGAGCGGTTCGAGGCTTGCTAGCTCGAGTTCTCGGCTTGCGTGGTTTTGGTTCTCGAACGGAGCCTGAAATGAAAATAAGTTTAAAGGGGAGTTCGGAGTAAATTCGGGATAAAGTGAGTAAAGATAGAATTCGATGAACATACCCGCTTTCTTAGCTCGGCGTTGTAGGATTTCTTCCCAAACCTCCGGCCAACGACGTTTACCGGCTTCGCTGAATGCTTCTTCGAACTCAGAGGTGAGTCCGGAGTTGAGAAGGAGACTCGGAAGATGACGACCTACGAAAATAAGACGGAGTCGAGTTAGCAAGCAGTAAAAGTCAAAAGTTATCTAAGTGTGAAATCATCTAATCTACCAATTGGAATCTTCCAATTCGACTGAATTGCGATGTCAGAATTGCTGACGGTGAGATCGTTCATTTCGATATAGAAGTACTGGGACTCCCAATCGTTGAATTTACTGGGCTTAGGTCCCATAACTAAATTCTTCTTCGGCTTGGCATTGGCGGCGAAGAACCACTCCTTGGACTTATGGATATTGACCGAGAAGAGGTCTTCGAAAATTCGACTCGATGGTACTTCGCCAAGCTCGTCGCATAAGGAAACGAACCCAACGTAGTTCGTTATTGAGGCTGGCATCACCTGTGTGAGAGCTACGCCGCGCCGATTGCAGTATCCCAGTAGGCGAGAGGGAATGGGGAAAGAAAGCCCGCACTGAGTGAAGTACGTCAGATAGACGCAAAGGAAGCCTTCGGGAGCATCCCACGGCCGATCTCTAGCCTCCGGAATGATGAAAATAATCTTGTCCGCAAGCCTGTTTGCCTCGAGCACGGCTCGAACGGCACCAGGAGAAAGGGAACAAGAGGGCACGTTGTTGGGACGAACTACTTTCCGCCTCGGAAGTGGTGGCGAAGCATGAATAACCGCCTCAATGTTGTCGACTTCCGTATCAACAACGTTCTCCCCCTGAAATTCTTCCTCGATCTCCTCGATCTCGGGGGTGTTAGCATCAACCTTCGGTCCAGCCCGAGCTTCTGTTTCGCGAGCCTCTGCAGTCAGATCTTCGGTAGCTTCAATTCTAACTCTAGCACGGCTGCTGCTAGCTTCTGCAAGTCTAGAGTTCTTACGAACTAATTGGGGAAGATTGCTTTCTTCCCGTGATGAACTTGACTGCTGAGGGTTTGAAGAAGAGGAGCTCGGCTCCGAGGACTCACGGTGGTCTTCCGGAAGAATTTTATTCGAGGAAGAATTAATCGAAGAGCTGGAAGACATTTTAGGGTTTCGGAAAGAAGATTTGAAGGAAATAAAGAACAGTTTGAAGATCAACCGGAAAGTTTGAAGGTTGATCGGAAAAATCAAGAGTTCGTGGCGGCGGGAGTTGAAGAAACGAGAGAAAACGAAGAACAAAAACTAGAGAGAGAAATAAAATCTAGAGAGAAGGGAGAGCGGCGTACCTTATATATGCTTGAGGCGAGAATAATGAATGCGAGAAGAAGAGTTACCCTTTATACACAGTGGGAATCGTGGGTTCCTCGATTTTCGCGAAAAATCCTGTAATTCACGCGCCTCATTGAAGATAGGCGCGAAACGTCCGGAAATGCGAAACGACGACAGTTACCGAGCTCAGTTTGTGATCCAATAACCGAAAAATTGAGTTCAACTGAAAGTCACCTCCTTTCACCGAACTGAGGGGGGGGCTAACTGTTGGAGGTGAAAACCGCACCCCGGTTTTCTCCGGTACAAACTGAGATCGGCGAACCGTAAGCCCGGTTTACGAAGGGATGTACCGAGAGAAGATGGGCCGAGCGAAGATGGGCCGAAGATAGCCCATTAGACCGAGGTCGGTGGGAAACCTCTCAAAGGAATAGAAGGTTTCCTCGAGCTCGGCCGAAACAGGAAAGTTTCCTGAAGGAAAAAGGAAACTTTGGAGAGAAAAGGAAAGGAACCGAGAGAAAAGGAAACTCCTCTCGGTCCCATATCGTCTAAGGTGCGCTTGAAGACCGACTTATGAGATATATATAAAGGGAGACGAATCGACATCAGAAAGGGGGGATTCCCAAGAAAACTGAAAGACTGAGAACTCGTTACGACAGCTTCTTAGTCGCATTAAGTCTTAGTTCGTTATTGCCTATTGAAATAACCGAACTCAGTTGTATTTCACTTGATTCAATCTAATAAAACCAAGCTTCCGATCTAAATTACTGTTTTGTCCCTTGTCGATATTCACATATCAACATTAACGTTCTTGATCGTTCTCCAGTCTTCGATGATATTTTGCATGGTCGAGCACCAAAAGTGCGATATTGGATCAACGGTCACGAATATAGTTTGCCGTACTACCTGACCGACGGTGTATATCCAAAATGGGCTACATTTATACAATCAATTCACCTTCCTCAAGGAGCCAAAAACAAGTTTTTTACAACAGCTCAAGAATCCGTCCGAAAAGATGTGGAGCGTGCATTTGGAGTTTTGCAAGCTAGATTTGCGATAATTAAAAACCCAGCTCTTTTTTTGGGATAAAGAGAAAATTGGGAAAATTATGCGGGCATCTATCATATTACACAATATGATAGTTGAAAATGAACGAGATTCTCGCAGTCAATTCAATTTGGAAGAATTCTAACAAGGTGAAGGAAGCAGAAATTCGCATCTCGATATGACGTATACTTCAAATAATCGTTCAAATGTCAAAAATTTGATGATGGCCAAACGAAATGAAGTCCGTAGCAAACAGATGCATGATCAGTTGAAAGCGGATTTAATCGAAAATCTATGGAATAAATTTGGTTCTTCTTAAAAGTACAATTATGGTTATAAAATTTATGTATTTTATCTATTTAATGTTTTTTTAGTACTTGTAATAAATTGTATGCTTCTTTTAAATTAATTATATGTTTAAATTTATTTCAAATTCAAAAAAAAAAAATTTAAAATTAATTTTATATTCGGGATGAACCCTATTTTCAGGTTCACTGATGAAACCCGAAAAAAGACTCAGGTTCATCCCTTAAACAAAAACCCAAAAAAAATTATTATTCTATTCTAATGATACCCACTAAAAGTATCACTAATGCACATGCTCTAAGAGTTTAAAACAAGTTGCGCTAACTCTAAACTTATCTTTATACTAGATTTATAATCCGCGCGTTGCGCAGAATTTCAATTTTTAAACAGCTAATTCATCATATTAATCTTTTTATTTTTTTGGATTTTATTAGACTATTTCTCTATTTTCATATTATCGTAGATTGCTATTTTCATTTTCGGTCTTCTTTATCATCTTCAACATTTTTGTCTTCATATTTTCTGAAATTCTTCTTTATCAGTTTTGTGTTATTCTTCATCTTCTTCTTTATCTTTCTTTTTCTTCATTTTCTTCTTCATTTTCATTTTTTTCAACCTCTATTTCTTTTTTTTTCCTTTTTTCCAGTTTTTTTCAAATTATTTTCTGATTTTGTTTCGTTTCTTATTTTTACTTATTTCGTATATCTATTTTTTTTCTTCTATTTCATCTTCATCTACGTGTTTTTTTTTATTAATTTTTTTTCTTCCTCCTATTTTTCTTATTCTTTTTCCTCATTTTTCATTTTTATTTTTATCATCATCGTTTTCTTAACTACTTCTTTTTATTATTTATTTTTCCAGCTTTTATTCTTCTTCTTCTCGATAAAAAAATAATGATTATAAACAATGCATAAATTAATTAAGTCATTAACTTTAATATTAGTGTTTTTTATTTTAAAATAAAATTAATACTACTTTAAAGTGTGTGAATTAATTGAATCATTAATTTTAATTTTTTTCTATGTTGATGTGGACACTTTAGATAGAGAGAAAACTCTTCAATTATATAATAGATTTTACAAAATAAAAAAAATTGTACTAAACTTCATGAGTTTAAAACAAAAAGTGTACGTTACACTGGACCAAAGAAAGATGGCGACTGATGTGATGTGATAAAGTTGTAACGCATGATTCATAAAAGATTAAGAAAATCATATTCATATTATTATATCGTGGCCTGAGTATGAGGGCATATCTTTGCAGTCGTAACGTGTCGGAAACCTCAGTAACGTCCAACAAAGTTTTTATTAAAATAATATTCCAAGAAAACTACGATTTTATCTATTAACGTGCAGAAAAATGTTGATGTATCTTGACCAATGTAACATCTCAGTTTCTCGTATATGATGTTTATAAGAATTGATTTGGTTATCTATATTATCAAAAGTAAATTTATTTTCTGGGATCTGGTCTTAAGAAAACTCTAAAATTAAACATGTTTGAATTGAAAATTTTTTGAGATAGATGACTTCCTGAAAATAATTCGTGATATCGTATTAGTAAAGACAATACACGGAAAAAATTATGAAGTAATTGCAGAATAAGTAAACAAGTATTACAATTGTACCAGCCTACGCACCGGCCATTGAACACGAGTGAGCCATGGGCCGATAGAAAAGACGTTAGATCTATTGGTAAAAGCGGTTGGAGCGTTATAAACAACGAGTTGACACATTTATTTTACATAAAACATAGGATTTTGAAAACCACTAATTCGATTCGTGTTGAAAGGAGTCTAGACTCCAAACAATAGTTAAATTACATAGTCTAAATAGAGGACATGGACACACAGACAACTTCCTAGTCATAATAAATCAAGTCCTGATGTATTACGTTACTGAGGTTTCCGACGTAAGACGGCCTAGAGAATAGATGACGTAGGACGCATGGACCTCAAACCTCCTAGTCACAAACTGATGTATTGTGTGTGAATCCTCTTTTGAAATAAGAAGCGCGTCCAACTTTTTCACCGCAATTTCCAATGATAAATTTGAATGTTTCTCGCGTTTTTAGTCATATCAAATTGTGATTGTCGAACCACTAAGAATACGCTTAAGCATTTTCTATAAAATACCGTAATAGAATGATATATATATATACATATATATATAAACTCAATCAATTTTTAAAATGTTATTATAATTTCTAAGAGTCTGATATGATCGAATCTTCCATCACCTAAAATGACTACATCATGACCACATTGTTTTTACGTTATAATCTGAAATCCGAATCTGAGACAGACATCGTCAACCACCTTGGACACTTTGCAAAATGCCTATATTCATGCACCATATAATGTTCTTGCAAAATAGAGAACTTTCACAATGGAAGTTTATGATTTTTTTAGCTTATAGAAAAGAATAAGACAATGAAAAAAAAAAAAAAAGTCTTTAGTAAACGAATACTGATATCTCGAGTCAAGTCTCCGCTTCTGTCATTATTCTCAATTGACTTGGTCCTCAGGCTCTTCACCGTTTCCACCTCATCTCTATGCTTATCTTTCTCTCGATCTCTCTCTGTATTTGTTTAAACAACTTCCTCTGCTCTCCTCAACACAAACCAAACGAAGAATTAATAAAGACTGTCCATAACTAAACAAATTATGTACTATCTCCCCACTTCTTGCCTCGTCTTGTTCTTCCTCGTCTTCTTGTTTCATCCTCTTCCTTGTGCTTCAAGTAAGCAAGAACATAAATTGTGTGAGTCTCTGTTTCAGTGCGGGAACATCACCGCCGGTTTCCCTTTCTGGGGAGGGAATCGTCACAAACATTGCGGTCATCCATTGCTGAAGCTTCACTGCAACAAAAGCATCACCTCTATATCCATCTCAGAGCAAAATTTCAAAGTTCTTCAAGTAAATCAACCATCAAACAGTCTAACACTTGCCAGAAAAGACCATTTGGGTTCTTTTTGCTCCTGTAAATTCACCAACACAACCTTGCCTCCAGAAATTTTTGAGCTTTTGCCAACCTACAAGAACCTCACCGTATTCCACAATTGCTCCTCTACATTCGCCAACACAATCTTGCCTCCAAAAACTTTTGATTTTCCGCCAACCTACAAGACCCTCACTGTAAACCACCTTTCAAGATATAAATGCCCAAAGATAGGTTTTATCTTAGTGTATGAAAAACCTAAATATCACGAATTCTGCCCTGCCAGATTCA
The DNA here is from genome assembly GCF_000478725.1 of Eutrema salsugineum. Taxonomy (NCBI): domain Eukaryota; kingdom Viridiplantae; phylum Streptophyta; class Magnoliopsida; order Brassicales; family Brassicaceae; genus Eutrema; species Eutrema salsugineum. The sequence continues at coordinate 9,533,310 of NW_006256342.1, forward strand.
CCGTGAACGTTCCTACGAGTTTCGTTTCAGAAGAGAGAGAGTTAAATATAACCAATTTGGAAAGTGTTTTGAGAAAAGGATTTGAAGTGAAGGTCAAGATCGACGAGAGAGCTTGTCAAGAATGTTCATCCTCTCATGGAATCTGCGGCTTCGAAAATACTACACAGGTTTGCTGCAAGGAAGACTCATCATCAGGAATTAAATGCAGTCCATTCCATCCACCAAGTGGTAAGTTTCTTATACATCACTATCATTTCATATCCATTTTTTTGTCAGCAATTTATGCTGAAGTAGCGGTTCTGCTTCTAGTAAGCCTAAGATATGCAGTATGAGCATGGTGATGAACTCAAGATATTTTTTTAGTTGGCTCACAAACTGAAACCTAAGATTTTAGATTGCTGTCAGACAAGTTTTTCTCATCCTTCATACCGTTTAATTATGCCCTTTACATTGACATATCACTCACCTAGTAAGCTATGTCTCTAAGTGACGTAGCTTACTAATGATCTATAAAGAGAAGGTGAAACAAGATAAAAACTTAACTTTTGGAAATTCTCTTCCGACTTGACATTAACTCTTTCACTAATTGATTTAGCAATGGTTAGATTGATTTGTATAGTATTTTTGTTTGATTTCTCATGATCGTATCATCCATCAACTTAAATGAGTGCATCAATTTGTTATGTAACATGTAGTGTTCCCATAATCATCGACGGTTTGAACCTGAGACTTTAACCTTGGACACTTTACTAAGACCATTTCCAATCCAACTCCGTTTTCCACTCCAATCTTTATTATGGAGTAAAATCCTCTCTAACCCCATTCCATTTCTCACTCAAATATTGAGTTACCCAAATTCATTTCTGGATCTTGTGAAGCACCAGAAATCTTCATCATTTAGTGGCCTACTAGGAGTATTGGAGCTGATGTCCTCCAACCCCATGATGATTCCTTCAATCACTAAAGACTTAACCACCATGAATTTCCTTAAATAGAGTTTTTTTTTTCACAAAAAGGGGTAAGATAAGTCTCTTAAAGTTTTTCTTTGCTTAGAGAAAAGAGAAAACAAGGAATTAAAGGTTCTTTAAAAGTAAACACCCAAGTCTCCGCTTCTGTCACTATCACCATTGACTTGGTCCTTAGTCTTCCACCTCATCTTTATGCCTCTCTCCCTCTTTCTCTCTCTCTCTCTCTCTCTAAATCACTTCCTCATCTGCTCTTCTATACACAAACCAAATCCAAAAGCCACACTGTTCATCTTTCTCAATCAGATCATGTACTATCTCCCCACTTCTTGTTTGGTCTTATTCTTCTTCTTATCCTTACCCCACCATCTTTCTTCTGCTTCAAGTAAAAAAGAACTTGGATGGTGTGAGGCTCTGTTCCAGTGTGGGAACATCACCGCTGGTTTCCCCTTCTCTGGTGGGAATCGTCCCCAGATTTGCGGTCACCCATTACTGGAACTTCACTGCTTTCAAAACCACACATCTATAATCATATCAGACCATCTGTACGATGTTCTCCATATAGATCAAACATCCAAGACTCTTACACTTGCCAGAGCAGAGCTTCAAGGTTCTTTTTGTAACGCTACATTCTCAGCCGCAACCTTACCTCCCGAAACCTTTGAGCTTTCACCAAACTACAAGAGCCTCACTGTTTTCTACCTTTGCGACCCTAAGCTTCCTCACCGTTCGAATTATACATGTCCTGGTAGAGGTCCGATCTCAGTGTCTCAAACCCTTGATTATCACAATTCTTGCCAAGACAGTTTCACAATTAACGTTCCGAAGAGCTTTGTTCCGGAAGAGAAAGAGTTGGATGTGAAACGTCTGGAAAGTGCTTTAAGTGAAGGGTTTGATGTGGAGGTGAAGATTGATGAGAAAGCCTGTCAAGAATGTTCATCCTCTCATGGAATCTGCAGCTTTGAAAGTACCACACAGGTTTGCTGCAAGAATGGTTCATCATCAGGATGCACTAGACTCCATCAATCTAATGGTTAGTTTTCATATACATCACCAACGTTTCATAGTTGTCTTCTTTAGCAACTTGTACTGAAGTTGCAAGTTGAATAACCCTAGGATCATTCCCTTAGTGAAACTCAAAAATGGTACATTTCTTCAAAAATTATATTTTGGTTTTGATCTTCCTTTTTTGGTTTTCACACCTTTTGACATATAGCTTACCAGTGAGCTTAAAAGATAAGGTGAGAGGAGATGTGATGTGATTCAAACTTAACTAGTTTGATATCTTCTTCCTTCTTTAGAAGATTGACACTAACCTTAGCATTTAATTTTGTAACTCTCTTTCACTTATTGCATTTCCTTCTTCTACATCAGTCAATACTCTTTTTTTTTTGCCATATTCCACACTCCATTTCTCTGCAATTTTCTTTAGATTCTCTGAAACTGAAAAACAACAGGAACAAAGACTGAAAGGGACTTTGTCTGGTCAAATTTCGTAAAACCAGAACATAGATTTGAGGTATTTTTTATTTTATTTTTTGTTTCCATTAGGTTCTTCTGAGAAATTTCCAAGCACCTGACCTTAAGGTCGTCGTTCAGAAAAAAAAAAAAAAAGAATAGAAAATATAAATTCATAAAGAAGTATCCAAGTTTGTATAGTCCACAGTGGGAACTCGTGTTATATTCTATAAACAACAAAGACAAAAAACTCGTTTTAAATCACTATTCCTTTTCTCATCGTTTACCAATATGCGTTCAAAGTCATCGTTGTAAGCCACCTAATTCCAAAGAAACTTCGATTTGTAAAATATAATAATCCAGAAAGAAACCTTCAAAAATTATTAAACTGAGAGGTTGGTCAAAAGGACCAAACCTAGGTTCCGTTGATTCAACTCTTACGAAATTTACAAATTTTCACCAATTATTCCTTCATCTTCTCTTCTTATTCTTCATCTTCACCGTTTTTCCAATTGACCTCCAACAAAATGATCAATCTTTTTCTATCCCCAACAAAATCTATGTTATATAGAGCCATATGGATGCTCTATGTGATCCCATCTTATGTTTTCTCAGCTGATGAGTATCACAGACGCTGCAGTGGCCCGTTTAGCTGTGGCGATCAGAACGATCTCTTTTACCCTTTCTGGATGCCTGGAAGAGAAGACTGTGGCCACCCGGACTTCAAGCTCGACTGTAGTAGAGGATTCGCAGAGCTGAACATTTCCTCCGTGATGTTCAGAATCTTAAATATGAGCTACGAATCTCCTATCATAAGACTTGCCAGATCGGATTATATCAACAACATATGTCCTTCAGATCCTCTAAACGCACCATTCAACCAAAGTGTTCTTCCACTTGCGCCTGACACCGATCTGCTAACATTATATTACGACTGCAGCTCCCTAGTCTTACCTCCTGGAAGTAATTACTTTGGACGGTTTGGTTGTGGGGACGATGATAGCGATGATAGCGATGATAGTTACTTTGTGACGAGAAACCTCACGTCCTCTTTCCTTAGCCCGTTTCATGCCTTTATAGACAACTCCAGGACAGCTTGCACACGGAATGTCAGTATTCCCGCGTCTGGTCAGTCTCTGAACACACTAGAGAACAATCCGACTCGAGAGAATCTATTCAAGGCTCTTGGCGACGGTTTTGAGCTTAGAGTAAACCAAGAATGTTCGACGTGTATTCGTTCTGAGGGTGCTTGTGGATATAATAAGAGTTCAGGTGGATTCGCCTGCTATTGTATAGATGGGCGTCATAACACTACTTGTAGTTCTAGACACAAGGGTAAGATTGTTTCCTACGTACTTAATGTTCTTCTACAATAACCACCTTCCCTAAATCTCCCCCCCCCCACAAAACCTTTTAATCCAACCATCCACATTCAAGTTCTTTTTTTCTTTCGTTTCTAGTAAGATTCAAAGCTCTGTATTCAGTTTCAGTTCGAACTAACCTTTTTTTTTCGTGGTGCCTTTCCGTTGATGCAGGTCTCTCAACCGGAGTAAAAGCAGGTGCTTCCCCCTTTTCTTGTTCTTTCCTAACACACGATTTGATTACCATATACACCATAGGCAAAAGCATAAGACTTGATATGAAAATTGTTTTTCTTTGTTTTCGTCTCTAGGCATTGGAGCTGCTTCTGGAATTGTGGTGGTCATTCTTATAGCCGGAGTTTTCTTCTGTCTCATCAGGCGACGAAGGAAGACACAAGAAGCTCAATACACAAGCAAAGACTTGCCAACAACGTCTTATTCAAGCAGAGAAGCATCAAGCTTCCCAACTTCCACAACATTCTCCAGCAGCAATCACTCTCTTGTTCCCTCAATCTCTAACCTCGCAAACGGAAGCACCTACTTTGGTGTTCAAGTCTTCAGCTACGAAGAACTTGAGGAAGCTACTGAGAATTTCTCTAGAGAGCTCGGAGATGGAGGCTTCGGTACAGTTTATTACGGTAAGAACCACCACTGATTCATCAAACCCTCCTTCAAAAAGCTTTGACTTTTGATCAAACTCAAACACCTTTGCAAATTTTCTTCAAGGCGTGTTGAAAGATGGACGAGCTGTAGCAGTGAAACGACTCTACGAGAGATCGCTGAAACGCGTTGAACAGTTCAAGAACGAGATCGAGATCTTGAAATCGCTGAAACATCGGAACCTCGTGATCCTCTACGGATGCACATCGAGACACAGCAGAGAGCTCTTGCTCGTCTACGAGTACATCTCAAACGGAACTCTTGCCGATCATCTCCACGGCGATCGAGCTGAATCTCGTCCTCTTTGCTGGCCCGTTCGTCTAAACGTCGCGATCGAAACCGCAAACGCTTTATCATTCCTCCACAAATCAGGTAAAAACGAAATTTGAACATCAATATGGGAGAATCTCGTTGATTTGATTCAGATTCGAATTCGATTTTGTTTGCAGGGATCATACACAGAGACGTGAAGACGACGAACATTCTTCTAGACGAGAATTACACGGTGAAAGTAGCCGATTTCGGTCTCTCACGGTTGTTTCCGATGGATCAAACACACGTCTCCACGGCGCCGCAAGGCACTCCGGGATACGTAGATCCAGAATATTACCAATGTTACCGTCTAAACGAGAAAAGCGACGTTTACAGCTTCGGAGTCGTACTCACCGAGCTGATCTCCTCCAAGGAAGCCGTCGATATCACCAGGCACCGCCACGATATCAACCTCGCGAGCATGGCCGTTTCCAAAATCCAGAACAACGCGTTGCACGAGCTCGTCGATCCGAGCCTGGGGTTCGAGAAGGATCCGGAAGTAAGGAAGAGGATGATGTCAGTGGCGGAGCTTGCTTTCCGGTGTTTGCAGCAGGAGAGGGAAGTTAGGCCGTCGATGGATGAGATCGTGGAGATTTTGAGACGGATTAAGGAGGGGAATAGCGAGTCGTCGTCGCCGGATGTGGTGGATATCGAGGGAAGCCGAGGAGATGATGTTGGATTGCTTAGGCATAGTGTTCCTCCGCCGATTTCGCCGGAGACTGATAAGTGGACGAGTAGTTCAGATACGGCGGCGAGTTCGTTTTGAGAGTATATAATTAGGGCGCGTCGGGGTATAATACTCACTGGTAAGTGGTTTTTTTGTAACTTCTTTTATTTTATTTTTGGCTCGATTGTATCAAATGGACGTATTAGTTTTATGTTTGCATCTCGATTAAGAAGATCATAATGTATGTCATTACGTTTTTGGATACTAATGAAAATGACAATAGTCTATACTCTTCATGTCCGATTTGACATAAGACAGTAATAGTAGATTACTGCCATTTTTATAATTGATATTGGGTTAAATAGTATTTTTATGTGTTTTGAAAATGTAGTTTCGTCGGATATATACCATTTATAATAAAATAAAACACATATTAATTTTATGTTTAGACTAAATAAGAGAATTCGTGATATGTGAATTTTGTTTTATTTTGAGTTGTAGATAAATATTTTTTTTAGTTTAATTCTCAATTTTTTAAATATTTTTTCTTCATCACTCTAGTAATTTTTTTCATCCATTATATTTTAGGTTTTCTTATCTAAATCTGGATCTATTGATAATTTCTTTATTTTACAAATTTTAGATTTTTTCACATATTTTTTCATTAATGTTATATCTGATATGCATGTCATAAACAAATATATATATATATATATATATATATTGTTATATTCTTTTTCTTTTTTTTTGTCATTTTTTCGTGGGTTATTTTGATTCATACCAAAAGTTGACCGGTTAATATATTATATACCAAAAGAAAGTTGAAAATTAAGTATTTTTTTGTCACATCAGCAATTCTTCACCACATTACCATTACTCTCTTTTGACTTCATTACAACTTGTACCTGCTAAAAAAAAAGAATAAATCGCCAACAGCATTTAATGCTCGTCTGTGAGAATCAGAGATAGTCTTGTGCAAAAAGATTTGGTGAATCAGATTAATGTGTGGTGCAAAACAGAAAAGAACATTGGTAAGCGTGTATACATTGCTTGAAATAGTAAACTAAGTTATCATTAACGAATTTATCTAAAAAATAAACATTTACACTTAACACATATCAGAAAGTTGTAATATATTATTAACAATGACAGGTTGATTACTTGTAATATATCATTAACAATATATGGTTAACATTTATACCTAACCCCTAAACACTAAACCATTACCACAAAAATCTAAACCCTAATCTATGAATGGTGAACCCTAACATATACAGTATAAACCCTATCCCCAAACAATTAACTTTATTCTTTGACGGTAAACCCGAACTTAAAACAAAATTTGTTAACAATAACATCGTTAATGAAGTTATCCGTAAGAGTAAAATAATAGATTACCATAAAAGCTATAAATATAAAAAGTAATCCTAAACACTAAATCCTAAACCTTAAACCCTAAAACCTAAACAATAAACTTTAAAACCATTACCATTGAAATCTTAAACCTAATGTATGATTGCTGAACCCTAATATCATCATAAACCATAACCCTATCCCCATACCACTAACCAATTACTTCAACGGTAAACCCTAACTTCAAAATGGTGGATAACTAGTTTATGTTAACATAGTTATCAGAAGGTGTTAAAAGATGAACAAATAAAATTTTACCTTGCATTGTTAATAATAAAACTCTAATTTTCGTTAACTAATCTGTAATCGTTAACTATATTCGCGACATAAACTTTTACTCGATAACATACATATCATATATCATATGTCTTGATTTAGCTAAAGAGTACAAAATGCTACTAATCCATTGGTGAATATGTCTAAAAACAAAACCTAATCTCCCAAAGAGAAACCCTAAAGAATAGACTCAACCACGTAAACCTATCGTTTACATTCTAAGAGATAACAATTATATCGTTAAACAATGATAAACATAATTTAAACTAGAGGATAGTTATAAACCAAAAACATTATGATAATGATGTTAACAACGTATATTTGTTCTTCTTCGTTGATTGCTAGACGAAAAGATACAAAAGAGTCATTAAGAACGTTAACAATGTGAAAATTGGTTTGAGGCGATTTATCCTAAGAAGAAGTTTCACTCAACAAAAAAACTACTTTCTCTTTCTATCTGTTGTTTTTTTTTATCTTATTTGTTTTGAAAACCGCAAACAGTTGCATATGAGAGAGACAAAACTGTTCACTAACAAATTTTCATTATTTTTGGCTCCACCCCAAAAGAGAGAAGGCAAATGAAAGAATAATACCAATAGAGGTTTAATAGGGAATTCTCAGTGAACAGATGCATTTGAATAGTGCTGGATCAGAAGAGTTAATTTCCATAATATTAATTGATATCTACTCATAATACTCTTTTGTTATTCTCTATCTTTGATAATTTATTACAGTTTTAGTGCTTATTTTTTTTTCTTTAGTTGTTTAAAACTTCCTTACTTTATTGTTTTTATTTTTAATCTCATAATTTGCATTTTCATTTATTTTTGAGATTAAATTATTTTTGTTTGTTTAAAAAAAAATAACAGTCAAATTCAATCACTTGAAAAACTAAATGAAAAGACAAACTTAAAAATCAAATTATTTTAAATTTGTATATGTTTATGATGCTTTAAATTTAAATTGAATATTATATATGTTATGTTTTTTTTTTGTCAACAGCCTGAATACTTAGAACGGTTCAGTGATCCAAACAGGTGGTATCGAGTTAATATACATCACATCATAAGGATAGACTCCTGTACTTTATGCTAAGTTTTCTTGATATGTTATGCTTAAAATCCAATATTTTTTTAACATAGTTACAATAAAATTAAACAGTTTGTATATGCGTTAAATAGTTATTAGCTCTCATATGCTGAGTTTTAATCTCTCGAAAACTCCATTTAACTATTATATTAGGTGATTATCCGCACCATATACGGAGTAAATATTAATCACAATTTCGAATATACAAATATAATATAGAGATAGTTTCAGATTTAACCTATATTTCAAAATCAAACACCAAACTAACCTCTTTTTTTTTTCTCTCCAACTTTTGCCATTTTCTCACAATTTTATCTTTCCCACCGAAAATGTCATTATACATCTATTATTTTGATTTTTCTTTAATTTGGTTAAAGTCTCCTTGGTCCTCCTAAAGACTATTTATTTACGAAAATGCCATCTTTTTCAATTCCTTCAACCACGAAATAGGAATAAATGCTTCTCAACCAATTTTAAAGCTGTAATAAGTAAATATCTGAGCTCATTCACTCATAACCTTGCTCATTCTTTCATAATTTCTTCTCCAAAACATATGGGCTAAGTTACAATGCGTCGGGCCATGCATTTTCGGTGATTTCTGGTTACTCGACACCTGGGTTGTTTATTTTCGGAGAAATCCTTAGTTTTGGGTGTTTAAGAGAAACTTAGGCGAGCTCAATTTTGTTAAAGGTAATCCTCGCACTTCAATTTCTCCACATTTCAGTTTTTATATTGCGAAAGTAGACTTCTCGTGAAGTATACTGAAGTCTACTAGTCAACATAAGGTTATTTTTGCAATTGACTTCTTAAAAGTAGACTTCGTTAAACTTCACGAGAAGTCTACTCGACATCCTTTGAAAACAAAAAAAAAAACTTAGTAGACTTCGTTTGAAGGCTCAAGAAGTCTACTAAAGAAAAGAGGTTATTTTTGTAGTTGACCGTATTTTGACTTTTGGATTTAGACTTCCGTATGAAGTCTACTGTTTACGTCTACATAAGAAGTCTACCTTAAAGTTACTTTTGTAGTTTGACCAAAAACGTATAGGTCATTTTAGTGTTTGACTACTGTTTTTTTTAAATTAAAAAATTAAAAAAATTCTGAAAAACTTCAGTAAGACTTCCAAAAGAAGTCTACAGTTTGTAGACTTCTTTGTGAAGTCTACTTATATTTTTTGGTCAAACTTAGAAGGAATCCTTTTTTAGTAGACTTCATTGTGAAGTCTACTCATAAAATTCAATTGCAAAAATAACCTATTTTGTTCCGTAGAATTCTATTAAAAAGTAGACTTCAAAAGTAGACTGTCAGAGAAGTCTATTCTTACATGAAGTCTACAATAGAAGTCTACTTTGTTAGTCAATGCATCGGTCAAATGCTAAAGTAACCTTTTTCGACGGAAGTCTACTTCTGAAGTCTACTGAAGGAAAAGTCAACAGATTGGTCAATTGCAAAAATGACATGTTTTTAGTAGACTTCATTAGTAGTCTTCTCTATGAAAAAGTAGACTTCTCATCCAGTCTACATTTGAAGTCTGCTATAGAAGTCTATTTTTTGACGTTTTTTAAAAAATGTGTTTTAGGAAAATTTATAAAGTATTTTTCAAATTTTTTGGACTAGAATTGCTTCTTAGTAAGTGATTGAACTACCCAGTAAATTTCATTTCATTTCATTCGATATTTATTGTTGAATCAGAAGTTTCAATTTTTAAGCTAATTAGCTTATCAAAGTAGACTTCGTCGTGTAGTCTACTAATGTTCTTTTCTGGAGAAGTCTACTCTTGATACAAAAAGTCTGTATGCAGTGTTTGCTAATATGATTTATATGGTTATTTTTTCAGAGAATGGCTCAAATTCCAGTTGTGTACGGGGAGTGGAAGATTGAGGAGAATTCATGGCATTTTGTTGTTGACATGGGCAAAGGTGGAAGAATGTGGTTTTTGAACGATGGTTGCACCTTGGGGGAGCTTACTGAGATGGCGCGAGATGATTATAACTTGGGCAAGAAGACTGAGCTCATCGAGTTAACCTACTCACTACCAGTCTCAATGTTGCAAACTATGGCTCCAGATACACCTCCAATGCATGTCACCAATGATAGACAAGTTTCAAGCTTGATTGCGTTAAGCAGAGTGCATATGGTACGTCTTTGTGTGTCCACTCGAGTGGAGATGGATACTGAGGAGAACCAGGAAGGATCAGATGAAGATTTAGTTGAGGAGTCTGAGGAAAATTCAGAACATTCTACCGATGATGAGGCATTTCTGATGTGAACGAGGATGGAGAAGATGTCGACGATGCAGCTTACTCTGACGGAGAAGATTACAGTGTCTACGGTAAAGTGAAAGATGAAGATGAAGTCTATATTGAAAATGTCAGAAACAGATATGGTGAAACAGGAAGCACGCCCATATCATGGTCTGATTATATATATGTTAGGGCAAGTTTCTCTACATAAGAGAAGTTGTTATCAGAGGTTAGATTGACTGCGATAATGTTAAAATTTGCTTTTAAAACAGAGAAGTCTACAAAGACCCTGTTTGTGGCTAAATGTCGAGTGGAAGGATGTGCTTGGATGGTTAGAGCGAGCGTGAAGAATGATGCATCCACTTTTTGGGTGACAAAATATGTGAAAGACCACACATGTTCAATAGCCCATCGAATGGCTCAGCGTGGAAAGTCTACTCCTAAGTATATTGGCAAGCTGTTTATAAGCCATTTGGGCATCATTGATGGACTTACACCAGAACATGTCAGGGTTTCAATGAAGCATATGTTTGGCATCAAGATGGATTACACTACTTCATAAAGATCTTTGATATATACCCAACAATTGGTCAAGGGAACAGCTGAAGATGGATATGCGAGTCTCCCAGCTTACCTACATTCAGTGAACAAAGCCAATCTGGAAACTGTATCAGCTCTTCATGTAGATTCGAATAACAAATTCAAATATCTATTTCTCGCATTTGGAGCATCGATTGCCGGTTTTCAGTACATGAGAAGAGTTATTGTGGTTGATGGATATCATCTAACAGGGAAATACGAAGGTACTTTGTTGGTTGCCACCGCACAAGATGGAAACTTTCAGATTTTTCTTTTGGCCTTTGGAATTGTTGATGGTGAAGATGATGCTTCATGGGAATGGTTTTTTTCTAAACTGCGTGAATGTGTCTCAGATGGTTATCCTTTGGTGATAGTTTCTGATAGACATCTTTTTATTAAGAAAGCTTGTCAAACTGTTTTCCCATGGGCAAAACGAGGGATATGCTACTACCATCTACAACATAACATAGTAACAAAGTTTAGGGGGAAGCAGTTGCTGTACTTGGTAAAACGTGTGGCTTATGCTTACAACCTCTATGACTACAACCGGTACATGGCGGAGCTGAGACAGATCAAACCTGACCTTGCTGACTATTTGGAAGAAGCCGATGTCTCCCTTTGGTCCCGAGTTCATTTTGTTGGAGACAGATACAATATTAAGACTAGCAATGTCGCAGAGTCTATAAATGTTGCACTTAAGAAGGCCTGTGGCTATCCCATTTTATTCCTCTTGGATTTCATACGAGAGAAGCTTGGTCGGTGGTTTTTAAAACGCAGAGAGGATGCTTTGAGTCTCACAACACATAATACTCGGGGAGTGGAGTATTTGTTGGCGATTCGTGGACATTATGCAGATGCAATGGAGGTGGACCGAATTGACACTTGGAGATACTATGTGAAAAGAGGAACCAGGAATTGTTGATGTGAATGTGGTGTGTTTTATATCAAGAAGATCCCATGTTCACATGCTATTGCAGCTGCATTAGCCGGTGGGATAGCTGTGGATTCCCTTGTATGTCTGACTTACTCGAAAAACTACTTGTTTGCTGCATACTTTACCAACATATATCCCTAAATTTCAGAGGTCCAAGGAGTCCAACCATCAATATGTCTGCCACCAGGCATTCGCCGCAAACCAGGCAGACGGAAAAGTCTCGGTGTCAATCATGGCTAGAAATTTCTAGGAGGAAAAGCAAGAAGCCAAGGAAGCTACACAAACTATACAGCTGCTCACATACCCTACCGAATTGTGTAAGTTGAGCTAAACTCATCTAATATTAAATCATAGTATACAATATTGACAGTTTTATGGTTTACTAAACTTTGTGTCTCTCACTTAGACGTCGAAGATTCACCAGGACAATAACAAGAAGGCTCCGGAATAGGAGGACAAAGCTTCTATTGTTGTCAAGAAGTCTACTATGGAAATCAACTATAGAAGTCTACTATGGTAGTCTAATGTGGAAGTCTACTATGTATGTGATATTTTGTTTACGGTTATGTTTGAAACGACTTCATTTAAGTAACTGCTTTAACGACTTTAACATTGCGTATAACCGTTGTACCTGTTTGTCTACGGTATTTCTGCTTATAAATTCTCGGGTTTAGACGAATTATAGTTTCATTCCAGACCCTTAGAAGATGTCGAACCTGATAAACTTCAACTCTCTCCCTTCCGACATTCTGTGGGATATCCTCTTAAAAATCACATCTTGTTCATACGCTGCGCTCTGTAAAGCAAGGGTTTTCTCCAAACATCTAAATGAGATTTCTAATGAAGAGGGTTTTTTAAGAGCCGTTGATCTAATAACTTTGACCATTCCATGGGTCTAGGATCAACATGGGAGGGTTAACGCATTCTTTCGGCGCTGTTTGGAGTGTAAAAATGCTAAAGCACAATACCTACGAGGCGTTTCTCTAATCTTCTATGAAGACAACATCCAAGCAGTGTTAGATTTAATAAAGGTGTCATCAAATGGAGGATGCATCATGACTACTTACTCCATGGTTATGTTCTTTTTAACCATGGATGGCAGCCATGATGTATTTAACCACATTCGTGGTATACTTCCGGCAGAGGCAACGAATATGAAGAAGACTATGCAGCACATCAACATGTGTCCGACCACTTATAAGAAGCCTGACGAGTTTCACGAACCGGTCTTCCATGTTTTTGCTAAGGCACAATCAAGGAGTTGTGCTTGTATGAATCTGCGAAACCAGCACTGGATGGATGATGAAAGCCTTGTCGACTCATTTGGTGACAAACTCTACAGTCCTTGCTTCTGGAAGTTGGAATGTGCCATATTCTGGAAAACAATTCCTGGATTTGCAAATGAATGGCCGCGTTGAAATTAGTTGACTCCTTGTTTTATGTTTTTGTGTTTACTTATATGTTTAAATGACATTAGTAGACTTCTGTAGTAGACTTCATTTGTAAACTTATATTTATTGTATGCAACATATTTATGAGTTCTACTAAACTTTTTCCGTATACACTATCAGGAGTGCATGTTCAATAATATTTCACAGGATTCAGTGTTTAGGGTGAAATCGAAACTTATAAATACAAACATGTTAATTACTTAGTAGACTTCAGTATAAATACAATTACAACTTAGTAGACTTCAGTTTAATTACAATATTCTAAACAAAAATACAACATATTTGGCATTTTAATTATACGATAGGTGGTCAAAAACTTCCACACCTATCATCTACCAATTGCTAAAATGACCTGCAATCACATTGAAGGTCATTTATGCAAATAGCCCAAAAGTTGCCATAAAAATGAAAGTTAGTTTTAAATATGGATACCCTAAGCTTTCCTATCATAGATATCCAGCCCAGTTGCATCTAGCTTATCATGGCCCCTAACACCTATTTCGTCAAAGATCTCTGCAGCCATTTTCTCCCTGATTTGTCGAATATTTTTATCATAAAGTTGCGGAGGAAATGGCAAATCCAAAGCATGACACTCGATGTACTTCAGGCAGTACACTCCGCAATCACCACTATGAATGTTTTGAGGTATCTCCATACCTGGTACTCGCGAATGGGTGAACGGCGTGTAGGGGAATCTCCACTTGTCTTCATCAGGTACACAGGTCTGAAGAAGGTAGGGTATCATAACAACGAGAGGCTCCACAGCTTTGTCAATTTGGGTGTCAGATGCATGTTTGGTTCCAGCATGACTATCCCATATCGTGATATGCCTCGCCACAAATGAAACCCAGATAGCTACCCAATGGTCCCCCCTGATGTGCAACATTGAGTACAAATGGTCGACTTCATAGGCCCACGTCTTTTTAGTATGGCAGTAGATAGGTAATTTGCCAGTGTAGTACGAATACGCTCCAGGTGGTAGAAGTTTGCCAGAACCATCTTCATTCGGCTCAGAGTTTTTGAAGTTATTGTAGTCACGCCTCCAAACCGTAGCAAACATGGAGTTGAGGAAGCAAATCCGGTTGGATACAAACCACTCCAGATGCTTGGATAATCGCAGCCTGAGTACGTTAATATAAACTTTCATGTGCTGCACATTGATGAAAATAAGACATGAGTGAAGTCTGCAAACGAAGTCTACTATAGAAGTCTACATATTAGGTCTACGTATGAAGTCTAACTATGAAGTCTAATATGAAATAGTAAAACACTAACCGTATCAGCTAGCCATTTCTTCGGTGTCCGGAGAATGTAATACCACTCGATCGAAGAGTTTTTTGGACGTCTTGGATAGGCACTGTATAAGTGAAAAAGTCAGACAGGAAAATAATAATATCAGGAAGTCTACTTACATAAGTATAGAAGTCTACTTACGGGTTTGCTTTCACAAAGTTCATTAGAGTGGTATGCTTCGCCCTGACACCGGTTTGATCGAAAGGATCATATCCACGGACACGGCCAGAGTGAGATGCCGATGTTGGAATGATCGCCTTTGCGGTGCTATTTCCTAAGAAAGGACTCTTCTATGTCGCAGCCAGCTATCGGTTTCTGGCACTCGTTGCTCGGGCAACTATCTGAGCCGCTGCTCTGGCTTTGGCATTTTTGGCTAGTGCAACTGCGTCGAAGTCAACATCACACGTCTTCGGGTCAATTTCACAAAGCTAGGCTCGGGGGCCTCTTCTTCCTTCATGGCAGCCTTCTTTTCTTTTGCATCCCCGGGGGCGTTAACACTCTCACTTGCACCAACGTTGACATTATCTTTCATCGGAGCATTTTCTTTCTCTGAATTACTATGCAGTTTATTATCACAAACAGGCATGAATATACAAATGACAACACCATTGCTATAATTTAGTAACATGTTTCATCATAGTCTGAAAATTGTAAACAACTAATTTTTAAAACATAAGTAAATAATCTCACATGGTACATAGCACTATTAAACATGTTCGAATTCAAATGACATTAGTATTAAGTGTTCCTATCTTTTGATGATCTTGTTCGCATGAAATGTTTTCATATAAGCGGAGGGTTTTTGGTACTAACTAGTTTCAAATGACATTAGTATTAAGTGTTTCATCATAGTCTGAAAATTGTAAACAACTAGTTTTTAAAACATAAGTAAATAATCTCACATGGTACATAGCACTATTAAACATGTTCGAATTCAAATGACATTAGTATTAAGTATTCCTATCTTTTGATGATCTTGTTCGCATGAAATGTTTTCGTATAAGCGGAGGGTTTTTGGTACTAACCCCTTCATGCTTCTTGGATCCAGTGACCTGCTGCTGGGTTGGCTGAACATTGTCCTTAACCTCTTCCTCAGTGTGCTTCGCCGACCCTATAGTCAACTCCTCTACCGCGCGCTTTACAGATTCAACCTTGTTGGTGAGAAGTTTGATCTGCTTTTCACAGCTACCAAGACCATTCAGCATCTTGGTTGTAAAGCTTTTGAAGCATTGGTCAAAGTGCGCTTTCAAAGTAGTGACAACTCCGACCCCTTCATCACCAACGAAAGAGGCGGCAGAGGCAGAGGCTGTGCAGGTTCTCTTGCGACTTGCTTCATCTGAGGGAAGGCTCCTCTTTCCTGCTTCTGCCTTGACGATGTGTGCACCCAAAACACCTTCCAAAGGCCAGTGGTTTTTTGAGAACTTGAAATGGGGGTCATGGATTGCATTGACAATCTTGAAAATATTCGAATCCTGTTCCTCATCATCCCAAATTGGAAACATATCCGCCAAGTCCTTAGCCACGCAGCACTGTATGCGAGCCTGGAAAACACAATAAGTAAATGAATTACTAGCCATATGAAGCCTGGAAAAACTATGTATGAAGTCTACCATTGAAGTCTACTACTGAAATCTACAACTGAAGTCTCCCACTATCAAGATTTTATATAGAAGTCTACGCATGAAGTCTGCTCCTGAAGTCTACTTTGTAAATTCATTACTACATAGAAGTCTATTACGGAACAAGACTTCTAAATGAGAATGACTAGAATAATACAGTACCTGTTTTAGCATGTTGGCTTTGACGTTCTTTCGTCCTCTTGATCCTTTGTAAGCCAGCATAAGAGGTGTAGGATCATTTGGCAATGGTTCGCCAAATTCAGCAGCAAAATCCGGCAAAGCATAGTACACCCACACTTGAAGAGCTTGCACAAATCCTTCTATATGAATGTTTTTGCTGAGATCTTTCTCCTTAACAGACTTGATCAGATGATGAAAAGCAATTCGTCCCCATGGGAACTCCTTAAAACCTTCGAGATCCATCACTAGTCTGGCATGGTTGACATTTGTGGATAAGCCTGGTCTCGTTGCCACTATGAAACCAGCGTAGATCCCAAGATATCCCAACCGCAGCCTATCATCCCGAGACCATGATGAGCAGTTGGAACAGGCTTCAATAATTTCGATAGTGCTTGGGCCCGACTCGACATCGACCCCCATTAGCTCCCAAAATGCACGCATGTCATCGGAAAGCTCAAGATCAGTTACAGCCAAGTCATCCACGTACCCGCAGTTGAGTCCGGTGATCTCCTCAAACTCATACAATGAAAACCGAACTGGAGTGGTACCAATAAGGCTCCATATCTCGTACCTCTGCTTGCAAACTATCTGAAAGGTCAGCATGTGGTGCACCAGCTTAGAAGCCCAACCAAAATCCAAGTCGTGGAACTTTAAAAAGACACCCAACGGTGACTCGTAAATCTCTTCCCATTCATCCTCTTGTAGAGCTGACTTTAGTGCAGGTACCAGCCTATAATCATCAGCATAATAGCCGATGCTTTTATCCGGGACTGGCTCACCGCCTTTGGTGTACAGTCTTCTAGGGAATTCAGAGGCCACCATTGTCTAACATAGATTTCTGCATCGACGGTAACAAAGCTCTAATAAAAAAACTAGTTATAACTAATGGTT
This sequence comes from Eutrema salsugineum, assembly GCF_000478725.1. Taxonomy (NCBI): domain Eukaryota; kingdom Viridiplantae; phylum Streptophyta; class Magnoliopsida; order Brassicales; family Brassicaceae; genus Eutrema; species Eutrema salsugineum. Next base: position 9,550,699 of record NW_006256342.1, read on the forward strand.
TGAAACTATACAGGAATGAAGTCTACTTTTACAAAATGAAGTCTACTTTTTGATACAATGAAGTCTACTTTTTCAAAATGAAGTCTACTTTTTCAAAATGAAGTCTACTTTTACAAAATGAAGTCTACTTTTGCAACATGAAGTCTACTTTTACAAAATGAAGTCTACTTTTTTGCAAAATGAAGTCTACTATTGCCAAAGGAAGTCTACTTTTGCCAAAGGAAGTCTACTTTCACATTCTAAGTACAATCCGAGTCGAGAAGTCTACTGAAGCTAACTGAAGCAATCTAAACATCAAAAAAACAGTATATAAAGTCTACGGAAGCCACATGAAGCAATCAAAACATCATAAATACTGCATATGCAGTCTACTGAACCCAACCGAAGCAATCAATACATGATAAATACTGTATATGAAGTCTACTAAAACCAATCATCCAAATGGAATCTACAAAGTTTATAGTGTTTACAGTCGTGATTAGATGAAGCCGGCGTCGAGAAAATGCAACCAGATCTGGGAAAAAAACCTAAGTACTCAAACACGACGGACAAAATTACAGAAAGATAGAAGAAATAGAGGAATAGCTAAGTATATATCTTCGGAAGGACATCTACTAACCGTTTTGAGCCAGGAAATGACTTTAACCTCCAGTGGTGAAAACAGATCTGCAAAAAAAAAAACCCCTAATTTCAGATTTGGACACTGGTGGTTACGAAAACGGAAAGGTGATGAATACGGAAGAGTAGGGAAGCATGGAGGTGTGGTTGGAGGAAGAAAACTTGCCTGAACGGGTTTATCTGCGGCGGTTATGTAAGTCAGCGGCGCCGGAGAAGAGAAACAGAAATCGCCTTCGACTTTTTTTTTTTTAACACGAACTTTCAACGGTTTTTTTTACGGGATCTGTAAAATTCCTTTATATAGTCTCGTAATTCCGTTCGGTTCGGATAAGTTTTTTCCGGTTAGGGTTAGTAATTTTACGGGGTCTAGGTAAATTTACCCGGTTACGGGCAGTTTTTCTTGGTTAAAGGAAGTTATTCCCGGTTTAATTTTGATTTAAATTTTGGTTAGGTTAATTTATTCGGTTTAGCAGACTTCAATATAGAAGTCTACAACTTTTAAAACCTAAATAATAAATTTACTTCTACTTAATTTAAAAACATAAATTTCTATTTAGCAATATGAGAAAATAATTTCTGTACATTTGGTTTACGATTACGGAATTTATGAATGTAAATTTGATACCAAAATAATTTTTTCTAAATTATAAAATTAAATTTCTAGATTAATTACTTAGTAGACTTCATTTCGATAAAAAAAGTCTACTATTAGACTTCTTTCTCTCTTTAGTAGACTTCGTCAGGGTGTAAACGGTAATTAAGACATCCTTTTTTGTTTACTAATACATGATTAAATAGTCTTTTCACTACCTCTTTAGGTTATTTATGCCAAATGTTTTTTCAGGGGTCTACTTTTGTATTCAAAGTCAAGTTTTAGGTTATTTTTAGCAAAAATCCCTATAATATATATAGATACAATTATAAAATTGTAAGTTGATTTCAAATATATGTGCTGATTATTCAATTGTAAATAATAATTAAAATTATATTTATTTTGTAAAACAATAACATAGATGCTAGATAATTATTAGTTTTATAATTAAATTTTAATAGTAGTTTTTTATATAAAAGAAACTATATATTAAATATACTAAATTGGATTAATACGTTCTATCTAACCAGTCTAACATCAGATATTTTGTTTTGATATAAGAAATTATAATATATATGAAAAAATTTAGATTTTTTTATTATTAATAGAAAATATAATTATTTTTTTAAAAAAATTAAAATTTAAGAAAGATGAGATAAAAAATATAATATTTAGTAACATAAGTAATATTATGTATTAAATTTTTATAATTATAAAAAATAGAAAGAGAGAGAATATTTTTACAAATTAAATGTTTGAGTATTAAATATATAATTGATATAAACTAATCTCTAACCAAATTAATGTTAATGACATATAATGTAATTAATCTAGTACGTTAAACCTAATTTCAAAAAAAATTTGAGAAGCTTTCTCTGTGATTGACACTTCAGCATGTAACGTTGTTAATAATACATGATATAAAAGTTATTTTTAAATGTTTTTCTCAAATAATAATATAAAATTAAATACTTAATAGTAGAGGTTTGTCATTTAGTTGCTTTACAATTTTGTTATAGTTAATTCAACTAACCAAATACAGTTTAGTTTTAGTTTATGAATTTTTTTCTATTGTTTTATGTTTCAGTTCTTTCCCCTATCTTATTATAATTATATATGATTCAATGTGACTGTGATACGTAGACTAATTCTAACTCACAAAATTATAATAGATGTTATCGTTAATTTAGATTGTACATATATATATATATAATGATATATAAAAAAATTCTCTAATAAGACATATTTTTGGTCATATTATTTTTCACTTTTATTTAAATCGACAATATCAAAAACTTCAGAGTGTGCAATTTTTGAGTTGTTATAGAAATTGATTCGAACAATAATAATCCCTCTCCATTTTACGTTTTACTAAACTGGAGTGTTATTTGGTTCAACTTAGAAAAACATGAAATACTATAACAAAACATTGTTGACTCACGTGAAAAAATACCAAAAACTATGTGTGTGGGAGGGTGTGTTATTTTTGGTTGATTAGTTCTGACTCCACAAATTTTGTGGGTCTTCATTTTTATGGTATGTATATTTGGAATCAAATTCTAAAAAGCGTTTCTTTAGGAATAGTAGAAATGTATTTTGGAACTAATAACAGTAGACCAAAATAGTTGTAACATCACAAAAATAAAAATAAAAGGCAAGTCAACTTCAATCACTTCCAATTTTAACAGATCTTCTTATGTGTAGAATATGCTGGATTTTTAAAAAGTTAGAAGTTTTTAAAAATTAAAATTTCCTAATTTTAAACATGTGATTTTGATTATTAGTCATAACTTACTAATATATATATATATATATATATATATATATATATATATATATATATATATAAACCAATAAATTTGTGAAAGTTGGTCTTTCAAAAAGTTAAATATTCAAAAGTTTCTTTGGCGAGCTTGTATTCAATGTCAGTTTTACCTCCACCACAAACTCTCTTATGCAGAAAACATTTTAACATTACTGAGCGAGTTAACATGGTACATGAACGAAATATCTTGAAAGAGGAAAAACGAAAGTTAGAGCAAAAGGAAAGTATACTACTGTTTTTTCTAGTCTCCTAAAGACTTGTTTTGATAAAAACATACTTGATCTTGTGCGTTTGAGAAACTTTTTCTGCTTTCTTTTGAATTAATTGACTATTTGTTAATTCATATGAGAAAATGAAAAATATCTATCCCGTCATTTGAAATTACCATAATTATCAAAAATTATACAACTAAATATATTAGTTAAATCTAATAATTAAAACATTGTAGATAAAAAAATATTGTTAGATTTATATAATTATCAATTTATACTTTCTTTGTTTCAATTTATAGGTTGTTAAGATTGATCTTTTTTTTATTTCAAATTAAGTTTCGTTTTTAATTTTTAATATAGAATTTTAGACACAATTCCAGTATTAACTTTATTATTATATTCATAAATAACTATATAACGAATAACTGGTATAATAGAAAATTACTATGGTTTTTTAATTTATGTGAAACCACTTTTGAACTGAAACGAATGTGTAATAATATTTCATAATTAAGATGACAATATTAGAATGGTCTATCATGTTTTTTTAATAGAAAACCAGCCATAGAAAAATCTTAAAAGATATATACATACAAAAAAAAAATCAGCAGAATCTACAACACTCGTTCTAACACTCGTTCTTGCTGCCACGTGTAACCTATCTTCTTCAAGAATGGTGCTGGTCCTAGTCACGTTATTCTTTCCCTTCCACTATGAGTACTCACATGAAGCAAAGAATCGACCAAATCGAACAAAACACTAACCGATCCTAATGATCAACAAGTCCAAATCAAATGTCTCTGCAGAAATTTAAGCTTCTCGCCACTCACTGCAGCACCGTCGCGGAGAGTCCTACGCGTAGTCCGGTCATCCACCTCCGCCGTCGGAAAACGCTGCGTCTGCTACTCAGCCGATCATCGGATCGGTGGCGATCACCGGAGATCCAAAACAACATCGATGAACCGACGGGATCCGATGGTACCAGGAGCGTCTCCGTGAAGAGAGATAAGATCCGATCTCGGCGGAAACTGAGGGAGCTTTTCGTCTCTTCGCCTCCGGTGGATAAAAGCGGACGTCTCGGCGGCGGCGATGATGCGGGGAAGGAGATGGAGAGAGCTTTATCGGTTAACGGCGTGAATAATAACGGAGGTATTGGGGAAGAGTTAACGGCTCGACGTATGGGCTTTAACGGCTCAGTTAGGCCCATGTTATCTGGTACATTTCGATGTAGGTTACTTCGACGAGCTTGGCGTCCCGTTCTTGTAACAATTCCTGAACAATAAAACTCCCCAAACATTTTAATTGATTGTTTAGAATTCAATTCATAGGTTGGTTTTGTTTTCTTATTGCAGCTTAATTCAGTTCTCGTTCTTGATTTTGGCTAATTTTTGTGAATTTGTTTGTGAAAGGTGTATTTCTTGGTCTAGATAAATTTCATCCGTTTCGGAAATTGATGATTTAGGAGTAAAAAAGGTCGAATTATTTTGTTTTCAATTTTAATACAAATTTATTAACTTTTTATGCTGTGAACATCAATTATTTTGTAACAAAAGGAATATACCGTGAAAACCATAAAACTCCTAAAACATATATTCTTTAAACTGATTTCTTTTTCATAGCGTGGATCCTGGACTCTGGAAAATATGTCAATGAAAAGATTATGTCTGTTCACAAGCAACTGTTCGCTGTTTTCGATATATTATAGTGGAAAGAGAAAAAATAAATTTGAGAAGAGAAAGAGAAAGAGAAAGACTTGAAACCGATATTTCTCTCTACACCTCACCTCTAACTGAATTTCCATATACACTTCGAAAGCGATATTCTCTTCCATCGTTTTTTCTCCTCTAATCCTCTTTTCAATTCTGTATATTTTTCAAATCGGTGTCGGTCCGGGCTCCATATCGATGTGCGCCGACATACTCAGATAATTGGTATAGAGTTTTCTTTTTCCTCATTCTCAAATTTTTTATATTAAAAATTGAAATTCCAGTTTTACAGTTACATCTGAAGTTGCTAATAGAGTTATTGTTGCAGGTTTAATGGCGGATCTAGAGCTTCCTCAGCGAATTCTTGTCGCCGATTATGTTCCCACCGGCGAGAGAGTCAATATTTACCAGAAATTAAATGTGATATCTGAGATCGAGCATGCACTTGATGAGGAGGAAAGACAGTTTATTTACAAGACTCAATATGGAAAATTATTCGAAATCTCCGGGAAACCGGCTTGGTCTGGTGCATTTGCTATTTTCACCCTCACATGAATGGTGGAAGTTGCTAAAGTAAACAAGATTTTGGCCTTATTCGCCGGTAAACCTATTCGGTTTAGTCTCCGTGAGTTCAAAATAGTGACAAGGTTGTGTTGTGGGAAATATCCTCCTGCTGCCAAGAAGAGAAGAAGGTCCAACAACGACGACACATTCTATGATAACTTGTTTGGAGGTGGTAGAGATATTTCTGTTAACAATGTGCTCCAGATGCTTCAGAATTGGTCTGTTATGGACAAACAGGCTAGACTGCGATATGCATGTCTTGTCATAATGACGAGATGTTAACGATATGTATGTTATCTAGTTAACGATAACAGATTATCTAGTAGTTAATGATAACGATATGTATGTTATCTAGTAGAATGTTAACGAGGTTTGGTGTAAGGTTTATTATGAATGGATTTACTGTTTACGTTATATGTTTATGGTTATCTGATTTTTTACTCCAATGGATAACATTGTTAACGACCAATTATTATCGACAACTTTATTTAGTTAGGATTCATAGTTAAAGATATTGCGTTTAGTGCTTTGGTGCTTTGGTGATAGGTTTATATTGATTAAGTTGGGGTTCACCGCTGAGAGATTAGGTTTTAGATTTAAGTTAAAATGCTATATTGCTTTAGATTAACGGTTTATCGTTTAAGGTTTAGTGTTTTAGTCTGATTTTAGAGTTTATTGTTTACTATTACGTTTATATGTTAATGATAATCTTATTAGTAGTCCTATGGATAACTACGTTAACGATACACAATTATCGACCATTTTGTTAAGTTAGGGACCACCCTTAATATGTTAGGTTTATTGATAATTGTATTAAGATAGATAATATAGTTAACGGATAACTACGTTAAGGAGATACTGTTATAGGGTCCACACTTGAAGATTGTGTTTAGTGAATTAGGGGATAGGGTTTATATTGATTACATTGGGGTTCACCGTTGAGAAATTAGGTTTTAGATTAAAGTTATATTGCTATATTGTTTTTGGTTTACGGTTTATCGTTTATGGTTTAGTGTTTAGTATCTGGTTTTAGAGTTTATTGTTTAGTGTTATATTTATATGTTAATGAAATTTAGTCCTACGAATAACTACTATAACAGTACACAGTTATCGTCCATTTTTATTAAGGTTAAAGACTACCTTTGATATGTTAAGTTTATCGACATTTGTATTAAGTTAGATAATGTAGTTAACATATAGTTACATTAATGAGATACTGTTTGTTCTCTGTAAAATTTGGAGATGTAAAAAAAAAATTGGAGATGTTAAATTTTTTAAGTTGTAATTTCGTTTATTAATGTTTGTTATCTATTTTTCACCATACAATAATATGATACACCAAATCTTTTTGCAGGCGGCGGGGTTGTTATCTATGCTATCTCTGCATCCTTCTGACAAGCATTTAATGCTCCAGTCCTCTACTAATATTTTTTGTCAGCTGCAAGTTGGTATGACGTAATAGAAGATAGGGGTAAAGTGGTGATAAAAATTAGATTTGTCAGTTGCTAACTAATTTTAGATTATCTTTTAGTATATGATGAATTTTCTGGTTAACTTTTGGTATATAGTAAATTGATCCTATAATAATCTTCTATCTCATTATTTACGATTATCATATTCGGCAGTATTTATCTTAATTGCATAGATTAGTCAGCAACTCTTATCCTTAGAATATTCTTTTTGGAGGGTTCTCCAATAAAATACATTATTAATAATTAACAATAAATCCAACACCATTTTGAAAACAAGAATAGAAAAATACCAGTGCTTTCATACCCGACCCGGACCTGCAGTTAAACCGGTAAATCCGATGACCCGCTGGGAAAACCGGTTTGGGTTTGATGCTGAAATCTGCTGGATAAAAATCCGCAAAAAACCAACAAAAATCATGTAAACCTGTGACCCGGGTAGTGGATGAACTGATGAATGAGAGTTGAACCGGTTAATAAAAATAATTTAGATTAAATTCGAAACTTTTGATTTTTAAAAACCCTGATATGAAATTTGTTTGTGGTTTATGGATTAAGGATTTAAAGATTTTGATTTTTAGTTTGTTCTCTTCCCAAGTCATTTGTGAATCATCGGCCACACAAACTCCAAAATCGTTATGTAAGTCGTTCTTCTACTCTTTTTTTTTCGTATTTTACTATTGTATTTGTTTGTTATGTAGTCTTTGACTTCTCTATAATTGTTTCTCAAGTTTTTAATTTATTTAATTATGCTTTAGAGTTTTGGTTTGTAGAAGAAAGAGAACATGGCGAACTTGATTATTATGAATCTGAAGAATATCACAAAGATGATGAAGAAACGAACCCATAAACATTGGATGGATGGTAATTTTTAATATGTTGATTAAATACTTTTTTAGTTATACATAATATTAACTAAACTATATCATTTATGGTTCTTTAGATTTTGACAAAGATTTTATTATGCTGTTTGAAGAAAAGAAAATGGTGATAAAAATAACCAAGATTGATTGATATGATACGTTATTACTTTTATTTTGTCATTAGTGATTTATTACAATTTTATGGTTTTGTATTTATTTTGGATTTAGAATTTTAATTTTACAATTAAGTTGTGCTAATAATAATCATATTAGTCAACAAAAATTAAAATCTAAAAAAGTTTCAAACGTTAAACATCAAACATCAAACCCAAAGTCGAACCACGATCCAATCAGTGATTCGGATCGATCCAATCAGTGATTCGGATCGATCCAATCAGTGATTCGGTGATCCGGAAGATAATCCGGTTCATTGTCTAGATCAGATTTAAAAACATTGAAAAATACATTAAAGATGTTCTTAGTTAAGCATGTAAAAAAATACAGGTATCGTTTAAGGCAATGAAATCAAAATCTCATCACAATAAATGTAGAAATAGAATGATGCTGATAAAAAAGAGTGGTTATCATAGAAATGAATTAATTTAGCAAAAACTAACACATTTTCACTTATCCTGCAAAACAAATTAATTATTGTTCGTTAAATATACAAAACTCTAATTTTCAACTGAAGACAGAAAGACTATACCTTTTATTATCCAACCAATAATACAATTATTTTGTTTCCAAAGAAATAACGTATTAATGATTTTGCCAAAAAATCACATTCAAAAATGGTCTAAACTCATAACTCTAAATTTATTTTATTACTAATGAAATCAAAATCTCATCACAATAAATGTAGAAATAGAATGATGCTGATAAAAAAGAGTGGTTATCATAGAAATGAATTAATTTAGCAAAAACTAACACATTTTCACTTATCCTGCAAAACAAATTAATTATTGTTCGTTAAATATACAAAACTCTAATTTTCAACTGAAGACAGAAAGACTATACCTTTTATTATCCAACCAATAATACAATTATTTTTTTTCCAAAGAAATAACGTATTAATGATTTTGCCAAAAAATCACATTCAAAAATGGTCTAAACTCATAACTCTAAATTTATTTTATTACTAATAAAAAATCCATAAACGCCACGTTTTCTTTTTAACAAACTATAAAAAAAGCAAAATATCGCAGCCAATCTTCAACCACCTAATATTATTTGCTGATTTTGACTTTTTCGTGCTAACGGATATTCCTAAACTTTCTGCCATTATCTGCCACCATCCCACACGCGCCGCCTCTCCTCCCTCACGCGCCGCGGTGCGATTCAAATCCTGTATTGATTTCTTGATCTTACAATCCGTTTTTTTTTTGTTAATTGTTTGTCTTGGTTTCCATAAGATCTCGGAAATCAAAAGAGGATTCCAGGGTTTCTGCTACTTTTGGAAAAGAAGGTATAATCTATGAATTAAGGTGTAAATTTTATCACAAGAAGGAGGATCATCGTCGTTGTTTTAATGGGAGGGGTTACTTCATCAATCGCTGCTAAATTCGCTTTCTTCCCACCAACACCACCGTCTTACGATGTAGTCGCCGACGATAGCTGCGGCGGACGACTTTACATACCGGAAATTCCGCGGCGCGATGACGTCGACGTCCTCAAGCTCCGTACACGTTGTGGCAATGAGATCGTGGCGATTTATGTCAAACACTCGAAAGCTAATGGCACGGTTCTGTATTCCCATGGTAACGCCGCCGATTTGGGGCAAATGTTTGAGCTTTTTGTCGAGCTTAGCAACCGCCTTCGTGTTAATCTTATGGGGTAACATCTCAATCTCTTTCTCTAAAGTTTTGTTCCATGTTTGAATCCAAATTTGTTCAGAGGAACAATGCTCAAATTTATGCAGTAAGGGATAAAGTCTGTGCCTTTTAAGCTGAATTGGTTTGATCTCTTGTTATGAATATATTAATGAAAGAATCAATTTTTGTAAAAAATCAGTTCTTTAGCCTCAAAGTTTGGGTCTTTGAATCCTGACTCGTGTTAAAACTTTGGGTTGCATAAATTTTACAGGCACACTTTCCTTTTGCTTACAGTAAGAGATAAAGTTTGTGCGTTTTAAGCTGAATTGTTTTGTTCTCTTGTTATGAATATATTAATAGAAGAATCAATCTTCTTAAAGATCAGTACTTTAGCCTCAAAGTTTGTGTCTTTATATCCATATCAGTTGTGTAAGGAAAGTTAAGTCACACTTTCCTTTTTCTTATAATCGCCAGAATCTATTGCAACATTTTATCATAATGACTTAACCATGTCGACTCTCCTTTTGTGATTTTGATTCATTTCCACTTTTTTTAATAGCCTTGCTATCTTGCTTTCGTTATTGTTGATAAACATGTTCTCATATAATAGTGACTATGTTAGATTGTTTTCTAATGCGTCCATCGCTTTTTTCTTTCTCAGGTATGATTACTCTGGTTATGGTCAGTCTACAGGACAGGTATAAATCCCGAGCTTACTATGTATTATCATAAGTCATAGACTTCCGTGGATTTTTTTCTTATTGACATAGAACTTGGTATCTGGATCAGGCAAGTGAGTGTAATACATATGCTGATATAGAAGCATCGTATAAATGCCTCAAAGAGAAGTATGGCATGAAAGACGATGAACTGATATTATATGGTCAATCTGTCGGTAGTGGACCAACGCTCGATCTAGCTTCACGCACACCTAACTTGAGAGGCGTGGTTTTACAGTGTCCTATTCTGTCTGGGATGAGGGTTTTGTATCCGGTGAAATGTACATATTGGTTTGACATTTACAAGGTGATTTAGGAAACTTCAAATTTCGCTTCTTGTTACATGTATAGCTGCTGCTCAGTGCTCACCTGCACGATTCCATGTTTTGCAGAATATTGACAAGATCGGCGCAGTAACATGTCCTGTATTAGTTATCCATGTAAGTAAAACCAACATTTCTTGTTTTTCTGCCTGGCTTCTTTGGCTGCTTTGGCTTTTTTTGCTTCCATTTTCATTAAGAGAGTGACTCACAAGAAGGATCTAGACGCATTTACCTCTGAAGTTTATGGATATGAGTCGCTGAACTTTCTTGTTGGTCTTTTAGGGAACAGCGGATGAGGTAGTTGATTGTTCTCATGGAAGACGGCTCTGGGAACTCAGCAAAGAGAAGTATGAACCTTTGTGGATAAGTGGAGGTGGACACTGTGACCTTGAACTCTATCCAGATTTCATCAGACATCTGAAGAAGTTTGTTGCATCACTTGCCAGCAAACAAGCAGAGAAAGCTGCCACAGAATGAGATCGCTGATATGTTTGAAATAGGTTACTTTCGAGGGGTTTCTAGAAACAGTCTAGGCAATTGGCTGGAGAAGTAAGAAGAAAAGGAATAAGCATGAGAAATCCCAGATGAGCGTTAATAGGTGTACAAAGATATAAAAAGGTCAAAGTCTGGTGACACAGTGTGTCGACCTAGAATGTAGACAGTATATTACAACATTTCATGAATAAATGTATTTACTGCTTTTATGATTTCTTTCCTTTTATGTGACATTCATGGAACATATTTCTGTGGAACTGGATATATCCTCCGAAAGCGTAGAAGATTCTTGAAGAGATGCTGCTGGAATTTGGAAAACAGGTCTAGGAGGGACTTCAAGAGCATCCACACTTCCTTCCATCATCTCCACCACTCTGTTCATTGGTGGGCGATCTGATGGGGAAGACTGAATACACCACAAACCCACCAATGTCATTTTCTTGGCTATCTCCTCTTCTTCGCAGGTGATTCCATCTTCTTTAAACCTTCCATTGTCTCCCCTCTCGAGATCTTTATATATCCACTCAGGAAAGTACATCGAGCTTGTGTTAGAATCAACTTCTTGATCAGCTCTCTCTTTGTTCCTTGCTCCTATCATCTCAAGGACCAACATTCCGTAGCTATACACATCTGACTTGTGGGAGACTCTACCGTACATTTTAGAAAACAATTCAGGTGCAATGTATCCTATTGTACCTCTTGTGTCTAGCAATGACAAGACGCTCTCTTTCTTCTCACAGAGCTTAGCAAGGCCAAAGTCTGAAACTTTGGGGCAAAAATTGTCATCTAAGAGTACATTCTGAGGTTTTATGTCGAAATGTACAATCCTTGTTCTGCAACCATGGTGTAAGTACTCAAGACCACGAGCAACTCCTAGTGCAATTCCATAAAGTGCCGTCGTCCAATCCATATTTGACGACCTCTTGCTTGAGATGAACTGATTAAGAGAGCCATTTTCCAAAAACTCATAAATAATTGCTCTTTTGGAACCTTCAGAGCAGAATCCTAACATGGTAACAATGTTGACATGAGAAGTTTGGCTAATGCTCGCAACTTCATTAATAAAGTCTTCCCCATTACTCTTAGAGTCTTTTAAAACCTTCACTGCAACCATACGTCCATCAGAACGGGTTCCTCTATAGACAGTTCCAAATCCGCCTTTCCCAACCACTTCAGCGAACGAATTTGTAATTCTCCTAACTTGCGCGTAGCTATAGTGTTTCAGTGGAATAAGGGCCTTTAGATTCTGTTGTCTCGGATCCTCTGATGTCCTCCTTCTCTGGTTGACGAGAGTCACGAGACAGAACAAACATCCAGCTATAATAAAGAACATCACCGATCCAGAAGCAGCAACACATTCTGAGGTTTAATGTCGAAATGCACAATCCTTGTTTTGCAGCCATAGTGCAAGTACTCAAGACCATGCGCAACTCCTAATGCAATCTCATAAAGCCTCCTCCATTTGGCAGTTGCAGAGGCCTTTGCTGAGATAAACTGATCCAAAGAACCATTCTCTAGAAACTCATAAACAATCATTCTTTTGGATCCATCATAGCAGAATCCAACCAAAGAAACAATGTTAACATGAGATGTTTGGCTCATACTGGCAACTTCATTGATGAAATCTTCACCATTTCTCTTTGAGTCCTTCAAAACCTTGACCGCGACCTCACGACCATCAGGAAGGTTTCTTTTGTAAACAGTACCAAATCCTCCTTTCCCAATTACGCAAGCAAATGAGTTTGTAAACCTCTTCACCTCATTGTCACGATAATGTTTCAACGGAATAAGAGCCTTCAAGTTCTTTCTTCTCTGAGCATTCGATGTTTTCCTCTTTCTGATAAAAAAGGCTAATACCTCCAACACCATGAGTATACTTACTATCAAACCCGCAACTAGGAAAAACAGAACATAGATCCAGTTAGTTACTTTGTATAAAAAAAACTCAAGAGTTTGTGGCATTGGTATCTAACCCACAAGAATCTTTGTGGCCAAGGCATGATTATTTAGCAAGCCTTCAAGAAAGAAGTAGCATGTCAGTATTGCAAACTATATACTGTATTGAGATTTGAGGAATGTTCACTAATACAGAGACTTTCAAATAATATGTAACCTTTCTTTTTCCTTGTGTTGAGCTGCAAACGAGGAAGAGCCCCATATGGGAGCCTTTCTGCAGGTAAACCATCTCGACCGCTTCTAAAACTCCAACCCATTATATAGTGAGCACTCGACAGATCTCTCCCTGTGGCTGCGGTGAATCCATTAATCCAACATACATTTCTTCTTGCACGATCTCTGATAGCTTTGGAACTTGTCGCGAGATTGATGGTTTTGTCGGGTCAATCGCAAATGTAGCTGGGGAAACAATCAAATTCAGCGTTTGGTTGGGTCCATCATAATCCAAACGGGCCCTGATTGGTTCGCTCTGGAGCAGGAAATCTTCTCTTAAGTTATCGTCGGTTGTGTATACAACAGGTTCCTGGACAGCCGGGGTGACACTGTTGAAATCCAGACCGATATGATTGCCTCTTGTAGTAGAGCCATCCCTGAATCCTTGTACACTGTCGAACTCAACTGCAAAAACGTGATTCGTTGAATTCCCGCCGTTCTCTCTGTGGAAAAGTCCTAATTACTGTCCAGATTCGGCGCCTGGACGGTTCGGGGTGGGAGATAGAGTGAGAGTGAAGCCAAAACCTCCGTTGCTAGAGCCAGAATTGACTATGAAGAAGATGAAGGAAGTGCTAAAAGATCGAACTTTGGCTTTGGTAGAGAGATTGCTATGGTCAAGCAATCTCACCGGTTTGTTGTAGAACGCTGTCCCAGTGACGTTTGGGTTTTGATCGGTGAGTCTCAGTAGTCCCTTGGGTTCGATGATCGCTACTCCTTGTGTTTGAATCTCCGATTCTTTTCCTCTAAAACCTAGGAAAACGAACTCTGTTGTAGTTGTTGTTGTCTCTGTCTGTGTACTCTGAGCTTGAACAGAGACGCTTAACAACTGGAAGAGCATGAACAAAAATGAGACCATGGATGGAGACATAGGAAATCAAGAACAGAGAGAACAGGTTTGGAAGGAAGAAGTGAATAACAAGAGATGATTATTGGAGATTAGGAGTTTTCAGAGGACTTTGGTTTATCCTTACAGATTCAATGATTGTGGAAGTTGAAGAGCAACATAAAGAAGAAGAAGAAGTTTGAAAGTTTCTTTTTTGAACAAAAGAGGTTTCAAGTTTTAAACAAGATTTTTCTTTATTTCTCCTTTTGAACGGTTTATTTACATCACCGAGTATTCAAAACTAGATTATCTCTATATATATATATATATATATATCAGAGGAAAACTCGAATTATTAACGAGCTTACATTTGATTCTCTATATTTCCTTGACAGTGGTCCCCTGTCTCGTAATATCAGAACACAGACAGAAGAAGATTCATGGAAGAGAAAAAGGTGAAGAAATGAATGAGATTAGTCATAGCCTCATTGGTCAAAAACTTCTACGTGTGTGGAAAGGTATGTATTAACAAAGATACTTAATTTTTTGTATTACTAAATTTTATTGTATACTGATGGATGTTCTCTATTTGTTGTGCAAATACCATTATAGTCGAAACTATTTAGAATTTCTCGTCTAGAGTATGACATTTACGACGATTATCTTTTTACAAACTCGAAGGTTCCAACTTTCAAGTTGTGGAGCATATTAGTACCTCGGAGGCGCTTGAACTCTCCTCTGAAATACAAAAAGAAAAGCGGTGCTGCTGGAAGTGGCTGCAAGACAGGCCTCGGAGGCACTTCAAGATATTCAAGACTTCCTTCCATCATCTCCACCACTCTGTTCATCGACGGGCGATCTGATGGGGAAGACTGAATACACCACAAACCCACCAATGTCATCTTCTTTGCAATATTCTCTTCTCCGCTGCTGATTCCATTCTCGACAAGCCTTCCAGTTTCTTGCTTCTCAAGATCCCTATAGATCCATTCTGGAAAGTACATTGAGCTTGCGTTCGATGCAGAGTTCTCATAAGCTCTTTCTTTGTTCCTTGCTCCTATCATCTCAAAGACCAACATTCCATAGCTATACACATCTGATTTGTGGGAGACTCTACCATACATTCTTGAAAACACTTCGGGTGCAATGTACCCTATCGTTCCTCTTGTGTCCAGTAGTGACAAGATGCTTTCCTTCTTCTTGCAGAGCTTAGCAAGGCCGAAGTCTGAAACTTTTGGGCAAAGATTGTCATCTAACAGTACATTTTGTGGTTTTATGTCGAAGTGTACAATCCTTGCTTTGCAGCCATGGTGTAAGTACTCTAGACCTCGAGCAATGCCTAGGGCGATGTTGTATAGTGTTGTCCAGTCCAAATTCGTTGAGGCATTTCTCGAGATGAACCTATCAAGAGATCCATTTTCCAGAAATTCATAAAGAATTGCTTTCCTGGAACCTTCAGAGCAGAATCCAGGCAAGTCGACAATGTTGACATGAGATGTTTTGCTCATGCTAGAAACTTCATTAATGAAGTCTTCCCCATTACCCTTTGAGTCTTTCAAGATCTTCACTGCAACACTACGACCATCACAAAGGGTTCCTTTGTAAACAGTTCTAAATCCGCCTTTTCCAACCACTTTGGCGAATGACTTTGTAATTGTTTTTATTTTCGCATAGCTATAGTGTTTCAGTAGAATAAGGGACTTTAATTTACGCTGTCTTGGATTATCTGATGTCTTCCCTTACACAATGTAGGATTGCGACTAAAAGAATGATGACCACCAATCCACTTAGAATATACTCCAGTGCTAGAGAGAAAAACAAAAACAAAAACAATTCCATAATAAGATTATGATGTTGCCTATGGTATGTGGTAATTAAATTAGGTCTATGGAAAGAATAGGAGAAGTTGAGCACCTAGTACATCTTCAAAAGAGAAGGCTGCATCATCATTGAAATGGTACCATAAAAAGGTTAGTTAGAATACAGAACTTCGAATCTTGCTAGATAGAACAACAACAACAACAACAACAACAACAACAACAACAACAACAACAACAAAAATTGAAACTCAAGGACTTTGTATAAATTGACATTCTTTAATGATCCTATCCAGATATGTAGAAAAAACTGTAGGCAATAAATCTTACTTCGTTTGTCATTATAGCAGACGAACTTGGCTAAGATCTGATCATATTCACAAGCACCCCCAGAGTCTAGGCGAACAATCTCGGTTTAGTTCAAGCTTGAAACCATCTTCAAGAGCCTTCTTCAGATTGTCTACAGTCGGAGTTCTCTCCAGTGTATTCAGCGCTAGTCTAGAACCGGGAATACTGACGTTTCTTCTACAAATTCCCCTGAAGTCCTTTAAAAGGCCACTAATCCCATGAAGTAAAGGTGATGAGAGGTTTCTAGTTACATAGTAACTTTTCACATCGTCTTCACAAGCAAGCTCTCCAACATAAGTAGAAATGGATTGTGATGCAGCAGCAATGGCGCCAACTTGACAATCAAATTGTCAAGTTTTACTTAGCTTTGGTTTTGAGTTTTACTTTTCTAATTTTTCTTTTATTTAGATAAGCTTAAGTATTTCCTAAATTAAGAATTAGAATATATCCTTTATCGTTTGTGATAAGGATCTTAGTCGTATATTTATAGCCAACTTGTGGCCTCATTATTTTTCAGTTTTGGAATTATTAATCAAAGAGTTTTCTCTTACCCTTGTGTTGACTTGATTAACGTCGTCAAAGCAGGAAGTTCGGTCTCAAGATTTGAATTCTTAGCGAGTTCTCTTGATTGAGCGAAAGTTGTTCTTGAAAGATCATCTTCGATTCTTCTCTAGAACTACTTTTCAGTTCGTACGCTGCGCCAGGTTGGTATCAGAGCTTACGCTCCTTGTTTCAATGGCGAGACCTAAAAAAATTGTTCCGCCTACTGACGCTGAGATTACGTAACAAGCTATCGCTGATCTCCAAGCCCAAGTGCAGAGTCTAACCGATGCTATTCGGGAATTAACTCCGCAGCACGCGCAACATGACCATGTTAACAACGCTGAAGATATTAACCCGTTTGGTGGTCGTCGAGGTAATCATAACCAGTTGGAAGAATCGGATGACTCCGACGATGAATCTGTTGCCATCAATTCTCGTTGGGAGTACAGTTTTCGTCTTGAAATTCCAGAATTTCGTGGCAGCACCGTCGCTGAAGAGCTACTGGATTGGTTCGTTACTATTGATGAAATTCTCGAGTTCAAGAAAGTACCTCATGATCGTTGTGTGCCTTTAGTTGCAATCCGATTTCGTGACAGGGCGGCAGCTTGGTGGACACAGAACAAGACTTCTCGAGCCCGTCTTGGCAAGTCTAAAATCACAACTTGGGATAAATTGAAGAGCGAGATGCGCAAAATTTTTTTGCCCTATAATTATGAACAACTGATGTTTCAGAAATTTCAGAATTTACGTCAAGGTGGTCGTACTGTCGACGAATACGCGACAGAGTTTTTTATGATGATGAATCGTGTGGAGACAAACGACACAGAGTTACATCTTGTTACGCGCTTTATCGGAGGCCTGCGCCAGCAAATTCAGCATACATTGAATCTCTTTCGCCCTTTGTCGATTTCTGAAGCACATCAGCAAGCCTTAACAGTGGAAGCTCAATTGCGTAGCGGTAGTGCATCTTGGAGTCGCCCCATTCGTGCCAATTCAGCGCCTTCACCAACTGTTCTTCCCGATGCTTCTGCTCCTAAAACAGAGCCAGCACTAGCAACTGATGATTCGACACGAGGCCCCAGACCTGGTGGTCTTCGGTGTTTTTCTTGTGGTGCTCTTGGTCACTGCCAGTCAGCTTGTCCCTCCTGTAATCGTCGTGGTCTGTTCGTCGACGAATTTGACCCTGAGTCTGCACCAGTTTATGATGATGATATTGTCGAAGAGGAAGAGGTGTTGCCTCCAGATTCAGGACAGCTGTTGGTATTGCGACGTACATGCTTAACACCGCGTGCCGTCCCAACCAGTCCACAGCGCAACACTCTGTTCCAATCACGTTGTATAATTAATGGGAAGGTCTGCAAGTTTATTATCGACTCTGGCAGTTGCGAGAACGTCATCGCTGCCGATGCCGTTTCCAAGCTTTCCATTCCTGATGAGCCACACCCTTGCCCTTATAAACTCGCCTGGTTACAACAAGGGACTGATGTTACTGTTTCTCGGCGTGCCTTGATAAATTTCTCGGTCAGCGAAACTTACAAAGACAAGGTCTATTGTGATATTGTGCCTATGGATGCTTGCCATTTACTTCTCGGCCGACCTTGGGAATTTAACAGGCGAGTTCTACATGATGAGTTTCTTAACACTTACAGCTTTAGCTTCAACAACAGAAGATTCACATTGACTCCTGCGACTTCATCTCCTGCTCCTCCACAAGCTCATCTGATCCTATTTCTCCAGCGAGCCCCGTTTGTTTCAGCAATGCGTGATGCAGGATTCGTTTTTATATTCATGACCAAACCGCTTGCTGAGCCCCGCTTTCCGGAAGTTCCTCCAGCATTCTCAGCAACACTGCAAGAATTTGCTGACGTATTTCCTGAGGATCTCCCTACTGGACTTCCACCTCTACGCGACATTCAACATCGTATCGATTTGGTTCCAGATGCTGCTTTACCAAACCGATCTCACTACCGAATGAGTCCTAGTGAACATGAAGAGTTGCGTCGTCAAGTCGAAGAACTTGTTGCTAAAGGTTTCTTGCGTGAAAGCTTGAGTCCGTGCGCTGTCCCGGCTTTGCTCGTCCCAAAAAAAGATGGTTCGTGGCGCATGTGCGTTGATAGTCGTGCTATCAATAAGATCACAGTTCGGTATCGTTTTCCTATTCCTCGACTCGATGACTTATTGGATCAAATTGGTACCGCTTCCATCTTTTCTAAATTAGACATAAAAAGCGGATATCATCAGATTCGTATTCAGCCAGGAGATGAGTGGAAAACGGCTTTCAAAACATGTGAAGGGCTTTTTGAATGGCTGGTTATGCCTTTTGGATTATCTAATGCTCCTAGCACCTTTATGCGTGTAATGAATCAGGCTTTACGTCCTTTTATTGGCAAGTTTGTGGTCGTCTACTTTGACGATATCTTGATTTTTAGCTCCTCCTTGTCTGAGCACATTGTTCATCTCTGCGAGGTTCTGCTCGTCCTTCGTCGTGATAATTTTTTTGCAACCTTGAAGAAATGTGACTTTGGCTCGTCGAACGTACACTTTCTTAGACACATTGTGTCTTCTGAGGGTTTGGCGGTTGATCCGGCAAAGGTGTCTGCTATCGAATCTTGACCTTCTCCTACGACTATTACAGAAACACGAAGCTTCCATGGTTTAGCTTCTTTCTACCGAAGATTTGTCCCTCAATTTAGCAGCCTTATGGCTCCGATTACTGATTGTATTCGTGATGGTCACTTTGTTTGGACACCAGAGGCCGAATCAGCATTTCAACTGGTTAAGGCAAAGCTTTGTTCGGCACCAGTATTAGCTCTTCCAGATTTTACGTTGGTTTTTGAGCTCCATTGTGATGCATCTAAAACGGGAATCGGTGCAGTCCTAAGCCAAAAAACCAGACCTATCGCTTACTTCAGCGAAAAGATAGCTGGTTCTCGCGCTCGCTACAGTACTTACGATGTAGAATTTTATGCGATAGTGCAAGCTATCAAGCACTGGAGGCATTACTTATTTCATAAGGAGTTTGTTCTGTACACGGATCATGATGCTCTTAAGCATCTGGGAAGCCAAGAAAAGGTCTCTTCTCGACATGCTTCGTGGATTGGGTATCTTCAACAGTTCACATTCGTCATCAAACATACTTCTGGTGCTTCCAACCGTGTCACTGATGCCTTGAGTCGAAGAACTTCGTTGCTCGCGGTTCTTCATTCTTCTGTTCAAGGTTTTGCATCTTTTGTGGACTTATACCCAACTGATCCCTTCTTCGGTCCGATATTTGCAGCTGCCTCTGCTCATACTTCGCCTGATTATACCATTCATGATGGATTTCTTTTTCGTGGTACCTGTCTCTGTATCCCTGACTGCAGCCTTCGGTTACAGTTGATTTCTGAATTGCACCGTGAAGGACATGTTGGCCGAGATCGCACTTTGCAGTTGGTTTCTACATCTTACTTTTGGCCGTCCTTGCGTTGAGACGTCGAACGCTTTGTTGAGCGATGCATCGTGTGTCAGACTTCCAAGGGTCACGCCACTAATGCTGGACTCTATCTACCTTTGCCAGTCCCAACTCAACCGTGGACAGATATTAGTATGGATTTTGTCTTGGGACTTCCGCGTACTCAGAGAGGGTTTGATTCTATCTTCGTAGTTGTTGACCGTTTCTTAAAAATGGTCCACTTTATTCCCTGTAAGAAGACTACAGATGCAGTTCAGGTCGCCACTTTGTTCTTTCGTGAGATATATCGCTTGCATGGATTGTCATCCTCCATTGTTTCTGATCGAGATTCTCGTTTTCTTGGACACTTCGGGCGATCTTTGTGGAAACTTTTGGACACTAGTTTGGATATGAGCTCTGCTTATCATCCCCAGACAGATGGGCAAATCGAGGTTACCAATCGATCCTTAGGTAATCTTTTACGTTGCCTTGTCGGAGATGCAATTGGGACATGGGATTCTAAACTGCCTCAAGCAGAATTTGCTCACAATCGTGTCGTGAATCGCAGTTCTGGGTTCAGTCATTTTCAGGTGATTTATGGCATCATTCCTCGAGCTCCGGTGGATTTATCCAA
This sequence comes from Eutrema salsugineum, assembly GCF_000478725.1. Lineage (NCBI taxonomy): Eukaryota > Viridiplantae > Streptophyta > Magnoliopsida > Brassicales > Brassicaceae > Eutrema > Eutrema salsugineum. Next base: position 9,571,660 of record NW_006256342.1, read on the forward strand.
TTTACCTGATCGTACTCGTATCCATGGAGACGCCGCGACTTTTGTTGATCAAATCACCCAAACTCATGCGAAGACTGTTGCTAATTTGGAATCCTCCGCCTCTAAGTACAAGCAAGCTGCAGATGTTCATCGTCGTCGTGTTGTTTTTAACGTTGGTGACTTCGTTTGGGCATACATTTCTAAAGATCGGATGCCATCTCGCGCGTACAACAAACTTAAAGCCAAGAAAATTGGTCCTTTGGAGGTCTTGGAGCGTATAAATGACAACGCATATCGTCTGCAATTGCCAGCTGATGTCAACACATCTGATGTCTTCAATGTTCGCTATCTGACTCCTTTCCTTGGTGACGACACAACTTCTGATTCGAGGTCGAATCCTTCTCAAGTAGGGGGGACCTGATGCAGCAGCATTGGCGCCAACTTGACAATCAAATTGTCAAGTTTTACTTAATTTTGGTTTTGGGTTTTACTTTTCTAATTTTCCTTTTATTTAGATAAGCTTAAGTATTTCCTAATTTAAGAATTAGAATATATCCTTTATCGTTTGTGATAAGGATCTTAGTCGTATATTTATAACCAACTTGTGGCCTCATTATTTTTCAGTTTTGGAATTATTAATCAAAGAGTTTTCTCTTACCCTTGTGTTGACCAAGAAGTTCGGTCTCAAGATTTGAATTCTTAGCGAGTTCTCTTGATTGAGCCAAAGTTGTTCTTGAAAGATCATCTTCGATTCTTCTCTAGAACTAGTTTTCAGTTCGTACGCTGCGCCAGATTGTGAAATGTCTTGGCGGCAGTCATAATAAATTGTCAGCATATCGGTGTCAGGAGCAAAAGGGATGATGTTTTCATTGAACGGTGTATTTAGTGGGTTTTTGGGACAAAGATTGCTAATATAATCTGATCTAGCAAGTCTTAGGATACGAGAGGTAAAGTTCGCCTCTAAGATTCTGAACTTCAAGAAGGAGATGCTAACCTCTGCGAAACTTGTGTTGCACTCGAGCTTGAAGTCGGGGTGGCCACATTCTTCTCTGCCAGATATCTAGAAAGGGTAGAAAAGATCTTCTTGATTGCCACAACTAAACGGGGCATTGCAGCCTCTGCGAAGCCTGTTATCTGAGAAAACAAAAGATGGGATCAAAAAGAGCATCCATATTATTTCATAGAACATAGATTTTTTCGAGGATAGAAACAGATTGATCATTGTGTTGGAGGTAGATAAGCAAAATGGTGAAGAAGAGAGATAAGGGAATGGTTTTTCTGAAATCTCGGTTTTTTAAGAGTTGAACTAAATGAACCTATGGTTGGTCACTTTGTTCAAGCTTCTTTTTTATTTTGTGTTTTCTTTTTTGTATGATGACTTCAAAGTCGTGTGCTTTAGGTAATGAAAAAATATCTCCAAAGACCTAAGGTAGGATCTATTTCTTACAAAAATGACAAGCGGAAAGGCTCTTTCTAAGTTTCTTTGGTTTTTTTGTCAGTTCCAGAAAACCTATATATCACAAAATGTGATAGCTCCAAGACCCTTTCCGCCTTTGTTTTTCATTTCTAGAGAATCTAAAGATATTGCCAAAAAAAGGGGAGTGTGGAAAAAGGCAATGACCATTCATAACGGAAACTAACCGATGTAGAAGAAGAAAATTCAATTGAGAGTGACTATAAATGCCGATTTTCTGGAGTCAGAAGAAAATTTCAAGCCAGTTTAGTTTAGATCACCTTCTCTTCTAAACTCACTAGCAAGCTACAGTAAAAACTCTATAAATTAATACCCGATAAATTAATAAACACTATAACTCTATAAATTAATACTTGATAAATTAATAAACACTATAAATTAATAATTTTTCATAGTCCTGAGTTGGACCAGTTCAAAATATGACACAATTCGATAAGATAATAAGATAATAACTTTAACAAAACTTCTATGTAAATATATAGTCCCGTTAATATCATAAATTAATAATTACCATAAAAAAAATCTGATTTAAACATATACATGAGGTAATCTACTAAAATACGAGTATAATTATGCTTTTTATTCATTTTAAATTTAAATCTTTTTGAAACTCATCTTAAACTTTAGAAAGTACTTTTAAAAAATTAAACAATCTTTTTAAAAATTAATAAAAAATAAGAAATATTTTTTTCTTTGAAATTTATAATTTAATAATTCTATAAATTAATAAAATATAAAAGTTCCAATATTATTAATTTATAGAGTTTTTACTGTATGTCAAAAAGTGTGGAAATTGATAAACGAAGATCAAAACAGATAGAGAAAATTGTTGAATGAGTTGTTTTTAAGTTTTTAATTTGAGAAATAGGTAGTTTTGAAATCAGATAAAGGATTGGATAGTTTTTACTGTTTATTTTCTTTATTGGGCCATAACTTTTTAATTTATTTATGAATATGCTATTATAATATGTTTTTTTTTATTTTTTCTTTCTTTTTATCTTTTCTCTCTTCCTACATACTTTTTTTTAACTTTTTTTATTATTATAACCTTCTTTTTTCTCCATACTTTAAACCTTTATTATTTTAAATTCTTTAAACAGTTTTTCGTTTATGTTTTTTCATAAATATAAATTAGTATCCGATTAAGATTTTTGAAAATACATTTTCTAAAATTTAAGAAAACTGTATTTTGAAAACAATGACCACTTTCTAAACAAAATTCAAAATCCATGTTTTTGTGATATTTCACCCAAAATTGCTGATAATGTTTTTTTCGTATTATT
>NW_006256342.1:9589698-9593864 GCF_000478725.1 Eutrema salsugineum
ATAAAAAATTTTTTTTAATAATATTAAAAGATAATAAAATTTTGTAACGAAATTATAATTTATTAATAGTAAATTAAAAAATAATTTAACTATGCAAAAGATTTGATAAATGTATAACTAGTTGTTTTTTTCAAAATTATATAGACTTTTGGTAATTTAATTGATTTTTGATTAATCAAATTAATTTATTTATTTCTGGAAATTTTTGATCTAAGAAAACAAGATTTTTAACTTAAGTATAATATATACTCAGATTTATTACCAAGTGTGATCTTATAATCTGACAACTACAACACAAGCTGGAAAAAAAATATATTCTCTCATGTTTTCTAATTTTGAAGCTATTTTCAACTTTCATTCCCTAAACTACATTTTTATAATTTTAAAAATATCAACTATTTTTATATCTTTAGACTCCTATAATTTAAGTTATGAAAAAAATCACTCTTCAAAATGGCTATTTTATGTTTCTAACCTAGATATAATATATAAATTCAAAACATTAGATTTTTAACTATGAACTTAAGAGAATAATATTTATAATGCTTTAGTTTGTGGTCACTTTACAAGTCAAAATAAATCACATTCAAAGTTTCCAGTAAAGAAAACTAATTCCAGAAATATATTAAAAAGAAACTTTGACCCATTTACTAAACCAAATCTTAGATATTATCTCAAATATCTACAAATATTTTTTTTTAACATTAATGTACAATTTTTACTAATGTCATCTTGTTTATATAAGTGACTAAGATAGAAAAAATAATTAAATAGATTCATAACTGTATTAGTTATAATTATTATTTTATTTTTTATTTTTCTCCCTATCTATAAAATAATAATATCTATAATAAAGGAGAACAACTCTTTGTACCCCCCTTTCCACCATTACTATATAAAACAACTCATCCATGATTTTAGTTCACAACTAACACAAAACAAATAAACATACAAAAAAAGAGAAACATTTTTTTTAAAAAGTCCATCATGACGAAGATGAAGGTGAAGCTTGCTTTCATTGAAAACAACTCGTCCAGTAAAGCAACCTTTCAAAAAAGAAAGAAAGGCATTCTGAAGAAAGTGAAGGAAATCTCGACTCTATGTGGTGCCACTGCCTGTGCCATCATCTACAGTCCCTATACGTCCAATCCAGATATCTGGCCATCGACTTCTGGTGTGCGAAGGGTAGTTTCGGATTTCCGGACGTTGCCGGAGATGGACCAACAAAAAAAATGGTGGACCAAGAGACCTTTCTCAGACAGAGCATCGCCAAATTGTCTGAGAATCTGATGAGGCTGGAGAAGGATAACAGGGAGCAAGAGATGATTGAAGTCATGTTCCAATGTTGGGATGTAAGCCTGGAGAGGTTTCATCTCAATATTTTGGATCTCAATGACTTAGGTTATGTGATTGAACAATATCAAAAAGATATTAATCGCAAGATCGAGATTTTGGAGAGTTCTAGTATGGAGATGGGTGAATCTTCTAATACTGCTGTCATTGCGGCTATGGCTCATTCTTTTGAAGGCATTGGATCTTTGGCAGTTGCTTCGGCTACAACTGCTCCAGCCGCTACAATTCATGAGGTTTATTCTTCCTCCTCATCCGCTGCTGCGGCAACTTTTTTTAACTCTATTCAGCAACAGCAACATCATCATCAACATCAACAATTTCGTCATCCTGCCACTCCACATGTTGGATTCTATGAGCAAACTCGAAATATAAACCTGAATCAAATTCATAATCGAATCCAGCAACAACCTTTTATGGAGATGATGAACCATCCTGACCAAATGAGTGATGCATATGAGCATATGGATAACCGCCACAACCCCAACCTCCACAACCCCTTCCACCAACACCAGCACCAGCAACAACAGCAAATCCCCAGTGATTCCTCTACTGCTCTGACCACAGTCAGCTCAAACAGTATCATCCATGTTACCAGTCCAAATCCTACCAATAATACATGGTTCCATTAGGGTTTCAAGAATGGAATTTCACATTTTAAATAAGCAATAAAATAAAATTATTCTCAAGGTGCTTTGGCAATTAATTTTTTTTTTTGTAGCTGTTTTTAATATTTTGTGGTTTTATTGTACTATCTGAATGATTATGATTTTTCATTTTTATGGATTTGTGATGACACATTTTTATTTAAAAATATAATGATTTCGGTTAGTATTTGAGAATAAAAAGTTCACAGTCTGATAAGTAAAATAAAAACTATTCTAAAGTGCAAAATACATTTTATTTTCTTTTAGTTTAAGTTTACTAAGATATTGGAGTTAGAATCTAGGGTAATGATGATTACATAATATATTACCAAATTTGGTACTAAGTTTTATATAAAATTTCAAAATGAATTTTCTAATCAAATGACTAATTTATATTTTAGCTAAAAGTATTTGGAATGTCATTAAGGCAGGTGATCACTATTTAAATGTATGTAATTTATCGTATATATAAATTTTGTATATTTAAAATATATATTTTTTTAATCTATAAGAAATGTGGATTAGGGTTTATTCTATTTTTAATAGCTTCTTAATAGCAAACTTTTAGCTCCTAGTTTCTGTGTTTAACTGTATCTTCTTATGATGAAAAATCTAAAATCTAATAGGATCCCTTGGGACATTGCAAAAAGCTTTACAAGGGATGGTTGTTTCCAATCATATTTGGCTACGGGTGGACCAACATGGCTTCATGAGAGATTATATCGAGAAGCATGTGCCACAAGATATTTAAGATTGAGAAACTCGGAAGTGGAAGCATGTTAGAACCATTGGAGACTGATGTTTTATTTATATGGTTGCTTTTTTCTCTGTTTTTGTTTTACGAGACTTTTTGTTCTTTGGTTTTTGATTAATTATTTTCCAACATGAAAAAAAATCTAATATAAAATATGTTGAAACATTGTTTTCTTAGAAATAAAATTTTTGTAAAAAAATTGAGAATTTGGATATTTTGTTTCATGGTTCATTGATTTTATTCTCTGCAAATATCTTTATTTTTGGATGTAAGAAGATATTGTTTATCTCCTGGTTCAGGAAATAATATATATTTTTTTATGAATTTTGTTGTTTCATATATGTATTATAGTTCTCTATATGGATGAGGTAAATCAAGATTCATAGTCTTTCTCAACTCTCTAGCTGCGCAAGAAACAAGTAATTAATTTTCATGAAAATATATCAATGTGTACAAATTATAGATAAATATATGTATCTGTTTGTGTTGGGTATGCTTATTAATAATTAATAAAAATACATTAGCAAACTGTGTCCATATGTTTCTTTTAACATCATATATTATGAAGTATCATAGTCTCTATATAACTGATTATATTTCTTTTACAGAAGTCCATATTCATAATGAAATAACATGTTGAAGAGGGATGGAGAATATATACAGTTCTATAGATCAATATATACAAGTGTACAGATCGATATACTTTTAAAAAATATAACATGCTAGCTTTTTATTTTATTTTTGTAACCAAACATGCTAGCTAATTTATCTATGCTTTAAAAGAACCCCAAATTTTCCTAAATAAAGTCTTATTCATAAAATATGTGGTTACTGAATAAAGTCTCATTAATCAAATATGTGGTTACTGAGTCTATATTATAACTACATAATGTTCTCTTGCAATGATTCAACACTTAAACTAGTCAGATCTGCTATATCAGAACTGTACTCTTATCGTGTTTGATTTGCATTAAAGCATTGATCTATATTGACTCACTAAAACCATGAAGAATGTGAGAATGGCCAATATAGAATTTTAGATATATATATATATATATTCATGTATAATCACCAATAAAATTGATAATGTTTTTTTGACACATATAGAGAGTATCTTCAGTTTGTATATGTGCATATCCATAATTATCATATGTTAGATTGGCTACTTAAACAAGAACAGTGACTTATGAAATATATTAGTGATATATCTATCTATAGATATTAAAAAATTATAATGAATTAGTCTCAAGTTTAATCGTTTAGTTTGAAAATCTTACAACAACAGTAAAAAATTAAACTTGATAAATAAATTAAATCTATGATGTATAAAGGGAACTTCTGTTTTATTTCCTTTTTTTAAGTCTCAAAATATACCTTGATAAATCTTTAGGGTTAAACATATCTATACGAAAGTA
>NW_006256342.1:9594396-9605295 GCF_000478725.1 Eutrema salsugineum
TAGATATTCTAATTTGGAATGCGCCAAGCCAAACGCATTTCTTATCGATACATGTAACACATGAATATTTTTGTAGCAAATAACGAGACACAAACTCAAAAATTAACACACTATACCACCATTTTAACCAGAACTTAATTAGATAATTGGGTTCACAAAGTTATTTAAAAGTATAAGGGTCAAAGTAATAATTTTATTCAATTCACTTCAAGACCAGGCCTATTTCGATATGAACATATATAAAGATTTATGAAATAATTTAATGGGTAAGAACAACATGATATTTTCCAAAAATAATTATATTTGAATAGATTTTGTTACATTGTATTTCTTAATAGCAATACATAAATACATGAATCTATACTCATTTAAGAAAAAAATATTCAGTGAAAGATATACTGGCATATCTGAAATTATGAACATTAGATTATTTTAGGTAGTTTCTTCATTTAGTCAATTAATTGATAGATACATGTATTTATGTATTGCTGATAAAAAATGCAATGTAACAAAATCTATTCAAATATAATTGTTACAAAAAGAGATATACCAGTATATATTGCTATTAAAAGAGATATGCCAGTATATCTTTCACTGAGTGTAAAAACAAAATGCTATTTTTCAAAAACAAAGAGATTTGAATAGATTTTGTTACATTGTATTTCTATGAGCACTACATAAATATGTCTATCTATCAATGAATTGACCAAATGAATAATCAACCTAAAATAATAAAATGTTCATAATTCCAGATATGTCAGTATATCTTTCACAAAATATATTTTTTCATACTAATTTTTCAATATTATTAAAAGAGAAAATGTTGTCAATATTGATCTAGTAATATGTTTTTACTATTTTTTGTAAAATTAAAAAAAAAAAATATTTTTAACAAGATTAAAATATAATAAAATTTTGTTTCGAAACTATTTTATTAATAATAATTTAAAAATAATTTAACTATGCAATAGTTTGATAAATGTATAACTAATTTTTTTTTTCAAAATTATATAAACTTTTGGTAAAATAATTGATTTTTGATTAATCAAATTATTCTATTTATTTATGGAAATTTTTGATCTAAGAAAATAAGATTTTTGACTTAAGTATAATATATACTCAGATTTATTACCAAGTGTGATCTTATAATCTGACAACTACAACACAAGCTGGAAACAAAATATTCTCTCATGTTTTCCAATTTTGAATCTATTTTCAACTTCCATTCCCTAAACTACATTTTTATCATTTAAAAAACATCAACTATTTTTATATCTTTAGACTCCTATAATTTAAGTTATGAAAAAAATCACTCTTCAAAATGGCTATTTTATGTTTCTAACCTAGATATAATATATAAATTCAAAACATTAGATTTTTAACTATGAACTTAAGCGAATAATATTTATAATGCTTTAGTTTGTGGTCACTTTACAAGTCAAAATAAATCACATTCAAAGTTTCCAGTAAAGAAAACTAATTCCAGAAATATATTAAAAAGAAACTTTGACCCATTTACTAAACCAAATCTTAGATATTATCTCAAATAACTACAAATATTTTTTTTTAACATTAATGTACAATTTTTACTAATGTCATCTTTTTTATATAAGTGACTAAGATAGAAAAAATAATTAAATAGATTCATAACTGTATTAGTTATAATTATTATTTTATTTTTTATTTTTCTCCCTATCTATAAAATAATAATATCTATAATAAAGGAGAACAAATCTTTGTACCCCCCTATCCACCATTACTATATAACACAACTCATCCATGATTTTAGTTCACAACTAACACAAAAACAAATAAACATACAAAAAAAGAGAAACATTTTTTTTTAAAAAGTCCATCATGACGAGGAAGAAGGTGAAGCTTGCTTTCATTGAAAATAACTCGTCCAGGAAAGCAACCTTTCAAAAAAGAAAGAAAGGCATTCTGAAGAAAGTGAAGGAAATCTCGACTCTATGTGGTGTCACTGCCTGTGCCATCATCTACAGTCCCTATACGTCCAATCCAGATGTCTGGCCATCGACTTCTGGTGTGCGAAGGGTAGTTTCGGATTTCCAGACGTTGCCGGAGATGGACCAACAAAAAAAAATGGTGGACCAAGAGACCTTTCTCAGACAGAGGATCGCCAAATTGTCTGAGAATCTGAGGAGGCTGGAGAAGGATAACAGGGAGCAAGAGATGATTGAAGTCATGTTCCAATGTTGGGATGGAAGCCTGGAGAGGTTTCATCTCAATATTTTGGATCTCAATGACTTAGGTTATGTGATTGGACAATATCAAAAAGATATTAATCGCAAGATCGAGATTTTGGAGAGTTCTAGTATGGAGATGGGTGAATCTTCTAATACTGCTGTCACTGCGGCTATGGCTCATTCTTTTGAAGGCATTGGATCTTTGGCAGTTGCTTCGGCTACAACTGCTCCAGCCGCTCCAGCCGCTACGATTCATGAGGTTTATTCTTCCTCCACATCCGCTGCTGCCGCAACTTTTTTTAACTCTATTCAGCAACAGCAACATCATCATCAACATCAACAATTTCGTCATCCTGCCACTCCACATGTTGGATTCTATGAGCAAACTCGAAATATGAACCTGAATCAAATTCATAGTCGGATCCAGAGTCGGATCCAGCAACAACCTTTTATGGAGATGATGAACCATCCTGACCAAATGAGTGATGCATATGAGTATATGGATAACCGCCACAACCCCAACCTCCACAACTCCTTCCACCACCACCAGCACCAGCAACAACAGCAAATCCCCAGTGATTCCTCTACTGCTCTGACCACAGTCAACTCAAGCAGTATCATCCATGTTACCAGTCCAAATCCTACCAATAATACATGGTTCCATTAGGGTTTCAAGAATAGACGTTCACATTTTAATAAGCAAAAAAATAAAATTATTCTCAAGTGCTTTTGCGATTAATTTTTTTTTGTAGCTGTTTTTAATATTGTTGTGGTTTTATTTTACTATCTGAATGATTATGATTTTTCATTTTATGGATTTGTGATGTGTCATTTTTATTTAAATAATATATGATTTCGTTAGCATTTTGAGAATAAATGTTCACAGTCTGATAAGTAAAATAAAAAACTATTCTAAAGTGCAAAATACATTTTATTTTTCTTTTAGTTTAAGTTTACCTAAGATATTGGAGTTAGAATCTAGGGTAATGGTGATTACATAATATATTACCAAATTTGGTACTAAGTTTTACATAAAATTTCAAAATGAATTTTCTAATCAAATGTCTAATTTATATTTTAGCTAAAAATAGTTGGAATGTCATTAACGCAGGTGATCACTATTTAAATGTATGTAATTTATCGTATATATGAATTTTGTATATTTAAAATATATATTTTTTAATCTATAAGAAATGTGGATTAGGGTTTATTCTATTTTTAATAGCTCCTTAACAGCAAACATTTAGCTCCTAGTTTATGTGTTTAATTGTATCTTCTTATGATGAAAAATCTAAAATCTAATAGGATCCCTTGGGACATCGTAAAAAGCTTTACAAGGGATGGTTGTTTCCAATCATATTTGGCTACGGGTGGACCAACATGGCTTCATGAGATTATATCGAGAAGTATGTGCCACAAGATATTTAAGATTGAGAAACTCGGAAGTGGAAGCATGTTGGAACCATTGGAGACTGATGCTTTATTTATATGGTTGCTTTTTTCTCTGTTTTTGTTTTACGAGATTTTTTGTTCTTTGGTTTTTGATTAATTATATTCCAACGTGAAAAAAAATCTATGTAAAATATGTTGAAACATTGTTTTCGTAGAAAAAATATTCTTGTAAAAAAATTGAGAATTATAAAAGTTTTTTGGATATTTTGTTTCATTGTTCATGGATTTTATTCTCTGCTTATATCTGTATTTTTGGATATAAGAAGATATTTTTTATCTCCTGGTTCAGGAAATAATATATATATTTTTTTATGAATTTTTTTGTTTCATATATGTATTATAGTTCTCTAGATGGATGAGGTAAATCAAGATTCATAGTCTTTCTCAACTCTCTAGCTGCGCAAGAAACAAGTAACTAATTTTCATGAAAATATATCAATGTGTACCAATTATAGATATATATATATATATATATCCGTTTGTGTTGGGTATGATTATTAATAATTAATAAAAATACATTAGCAAACTGTGTCCATATGTTTCTTTTAACATCATATATTATGAAGTATCATAGTGTCTATATAACTGATTATATTTTTTTTACAGAAGTCCATATTCATAATGAAATAACATGTTGAAGAGAGATGGAGAATATATACAGTTCTATAGATCAATATACACAAATGTACAGATCGATATAATTTTAAAGAATATAACATGCTAGCTTTTTATTTTATTTTTGTAACCAAACATGCTAGCTAATTTATCTATGCTTTAAAAGAACCCCAAATTTTCCTAAATAAAGTCTTATTCATAAAATATGTGGTTACTGAATTAAGTCTCATTAATCAAATATGTGGTTACTGAGTCTATATTATAACTACATAATGTTCTCTTGCAATGATTCAACACTTAAACTAGTCAGATCTGCTATATCAGAACTGTACTCTTATCGTGTTTGACTTGCATTAAAGCATTGATCTATATTGACTCACTAAAACCATGAAGAATGTGAGAATGGCCAATATAGAATTTTAGATATATATATATATATATTCATGTATAATCACCAATAAAATTGATAATGTTTTTTTGACACATATAGAGAGTATCTTCAGTTTGTATATGTGCATATCCATAATTATCATACGTTAGATTGGCTACTTAAACAAGAACAGTGACTTATGAAATATGTTAGTGATATATCTATCTATAGATATTAAAAAATTATAATGAATTAGTCTCAAGTTTAATCATTTAGTTTGAAAATCTTACAACAACAGTAAAAAATTAAACTTGATAAATGAATTAAATCTATGATTTATAAAGGAACTTCTCTTTTATTTCCCTTTTTTAAGTCTCAAAATATACCTTGATAAATCTTTAGGGTTAAACATATCTATACGAAAGTAATATCATAATCCCTTAAATATTATCTAAGATATAATAGGATAAGTAACCCGTTGAATGAAATAAATCGAATTTTAAAACAAAAACTTCTAAATCATAGCTTATCATTTGCTTATTTTAATGTGTATAAAGTTATACATGTAGTTTGTTTGGGATTGAATACTCTTATTGAACACTATAAAAGGAACATTTATATAATTCAATATTGAATGTGTAGAAAAACCTAAAAGGATATAGATATTCTAATTTGGAATGCGCCAAGCCAAACACATTTCTTATCGATACATGTAACACATGAATATTTTTGTAGCAAATAACGAGACACAAACTCAAAAATTAACACACTATACCACCATTTTAACCAGAACTTAATTAGATAATTGGGTTCACAAAGTTATTTAAAAGTATAAGGGTCAAAGTAATAATTTTATTCCATTCACTTCAAGACCAGGCCTATTTCGATATGAACATATATAAAGATTTATGAAATAATTTAATGGGTAAGAACAACATGATATTTTCCAAAAATAATTATATTTGAATAGATTTTGTTACATTGTATTTCTTAATAGCAATACATAAATACATGAATCTATATTCATGTAAGAAAAAAATATTCAGTGAAAGATATACTGACATATCTGAAATTATGAACATTATATTATTTTAGGTATTTTCTTCATTTAGTCAATTAATTGATAGATACATGTATTTATATATTGCTAATAACAAATGCAATGTAACAAAATCTATTCAAATATAATTGTTACAAAGAGAGATATACCAGTATATATTGCTATTTAAAGAGATATGCCAGTATATCTGTCACTGAGTGTAAAAACAAAATGCTATTTTTCAAAAACAAAGAGATTTGAATAGATTTTGTTACATTGTATTTCTATGAGCACTACATAAATATGTCTATCTATCAATGAATTGACCAAATGAATAATCAACCTAAAATAATAAAATGTTCATAATTCCAGATATGTCAGTATATCTTTCACAAAATATATTTTTTCATACTAATTTTTCAATATTATTAAAAGAGAAAATGTTGTCAATATTGATCTAGTAATATGTTTTTACTATTTTTCGTAAAATTAAAAAATATATATGTTTTTAACAAGTTAAAATTAATAAAATTTTGTTTCGAAACTATTTTATTAATAATAAATTAAAAAATAATTTAACTATGCAATAGTTTGATAAATGTACAACTAGTTTTTTTTTCAAAATTATATAAACTTTTGGTAAAATAATTGATTTTTGATTAGTCAAATTATTCTATTTTTTTCTGGAAATTTTTGATCTAAGAAAACAAGATTTTTGACTTAAGTATAATATATATTCAGATTTATTACCAAGTGTGATCTTATAATCTGACAACTACAACACGAGCTAAAAAAAAAATATTCTCTCATGTTTTCTAATTTTGAAGCTATTTTCAACTTTCATTCCCTAAACTACATTTTTATCATTTAAAAAATATCAACTATTTTTATATCTTTAGACTCCTATAATTTAAGTTATGAAAAAAATCACTCTTCAAAATGGCTATTTTATGTTTCTAACCTAGATATAATATATAAATTCAAAACATTAGATTTTTAACTATGAACTTAAGAGAATAATATTTATAATGCTTTAGTTTGTGGTCACTTTACAAGTCAAAATAAATCACATTCAAAGTTTCCAGTAAAGAAAACTAATTCCAGAAATATATTAAAAAGAAACTTTGACCCATTTACTAAACCAAATCTTAGATATTATCTCAAATATCTACAAATATTTTTTTTAACATTAATTTACAATTTTTACTAATGTCATCTTGTTTATATAAGTGACTAAGATAGAAAAAATAATTAAATAGATTCATAACTGTATTAGTTATAATTATTATTTTATTTTTTTTATTTTTCTCTCTATCTATAAAATAATAATATCTATAATAAATGAGAACAAATCTTTGTACCCCCCCTTTCCACCATTACTATATAACACAACTCATCCATGATTTTAGTTCACAACTAACACAAACAAATAAACATACAAAAAAAGAGAAACATTTTTTTAAAAAAGTCCATCATGACGAGGAAGAAGGTGAAGCTTGCTTTCATTGAAAATAACTCGTCCAGGAAATCAACCTTTCAAAAAAGAAAGAAAGGCATTCTGAAGAAAGTGAAGGAAATCTCGACTCTATGTGGTGTCACTACCTGTGCCATCATCTACAGTCCCTATACGTCCAATCCAGATGTCTGGCCATCGATTTCTGGTGTGCGAAGGGTAGTTTCGGATTTCCAGACGTTGCCGGAGATGGACCAACAAAAAAAAATGGTGGACCAAGAGACCTTTCTCAGACAGAGGATCGCCAAATTGTCTGAGAATCTGAGGAGGCAGGAGAAGGATAACAGGGAGCAAGAGATGATTGAAATCATGTTCCAATGTTGGGATGGAAGCCTGGAGAGGTTTCATCTCAATATTTTGGATCTCAATGAATTAGGTTATGTGACTGGACAATATCAAAAAGATATTAATCGCAAGATCGAGATTTTGGAGAGTTCTAGTATGGAGATGGGTGAATCTTCTAATACTGCTGTCACTGCGGCTATGGCTCATTCTTTTGAAGGCATTGGATCTTTGGCAGTTGCTTCGGCTACAACTGCTCCAGCCGCTCCAGCCGCTACGATTCATGAGGTTTATTCTTCTTTCTCATCCGCTGCTGCCGCACCTTTTTTTAACTCTATTCAGCAACAGCAACATCATCATCAACATCAACAATTTCGTCATACTGCCACTCCACATGTTGGATTCTATGAGCAAACTCGAAATATGAACCTGAATCAAATTCATAGTCGGATCCAACAACAACCTTTTATGGAGATGATGAACCATCCTGACCAAATGAATGATGCATATGAGCATATGGATAACCGCCACAACCCCAACCTCCACAACCCCTTCCACCACCAGCAGCACCAGCAACAACAGCAAATCCCCAGTGATTCCTCTACTGCTCTCTGACCACAGTCAACTCAAGCAGTATCAACCATGTTACCAGTCCAAATCCTACCAATAATACATGGTTTCATTAGGGTTTCAAGAATGGACGTTCACAATTTAATAAGCAAAAAAAATAAAATTATTCTCAAGTGCTTTTGCAATTAATTTTTTTTTGTAGCTGTTTTTAATATTGTTGTGGTTTTATTTTACTATCTGAATGATTATGATTTTTTATTTTATGGATTTGTGATGTGTCATTTTTATTTAAATAATATATGATTTCGTTAGCATTTTGAGGATAAACGTTCACAGTCTGATAAGTAAAATAAAAAAACTATTCTAAAGTGCAACATACATTTTATTTTCTTTTAGTTTAAGTTTACCTAAGATATTGGAGTTAGAATCTAGGGTAATGGTGATTACATAATATATTACCAAATTCGGTACTAAGTTTTACATAAAATTTCAAAATGAATTTTCTAATCAAATGTCTAATTTATATTTTAGCTAAAAATAGTTGGAATGTCAGTAACGCAGGTGATCACTATTTAAATGTATGTAATTTATCGTATATATGAATTTTGTATATTTAAAATATATATTTTTTAATCTATAAGAAATGTGGATTAGGGTTTATTCTATTTAATAGCTCCTTAACAGCAAACATTTAGCTCCTAGTTTATGTGTTTAACTGTATCTTCTTATGATGAAAAATCTAAAATCTAATAGGATCCCTTGGGACATCGTAAAAAACTTTACAAGGGATGGTTGTTTCCAATCATATTTGGCTACGGGTGGACCAGCATGGCTTCATGAGAGATTATATCGTGAAGCATGTGCCACAAGATATTTAAGATTGATAAACTCGGAAGTGGAAGCATGTTGGAACCATTGGAGACTGATGCTTTATTTATATGGTTGCTTCTTTCTCTATTTTTGTTTTACGAGATTTTTTGTTCTTTGGTTTTTGATTAATTATATTCCAACGTGAAAAAAATATATGTAAAATATGTTGAAACATTGTTTTCTTTGAAAATTTTTCTTGTAAAAAATTGAGAATTATAAAAGTTTTTTGGTTATTTTGTTTCATTGTTCATAGATTTTATTCTCTGCTTATATCTGTATTTTTGGATGTAAGAAGATATTTTTTATCTCCTGGTTCAAGAAATAATATATATTTTTTTATGAATTTTGTTGTTTCATATATGTATTATAGTTCTCTAGATGGATGAGGTAAATCAAGATTCATAGTCTTTCTCAACTCTCTAGCTGCGCAAGAAACAAGAATTAATTTTCATGAAAATATATCAATGTGTACCAATTATATATATATATATATATATATCTGTTTGTGTTGGGTATGATTATTAATAATTAATAAAAATACATTAGCAAACTGTGTCCATATGTTTCTTTTAACATCATATATTATGAAGTATCATAGTGTCTATATAACTGATTATATTTTTTATACAGAAGTCCATATTCATAATGAAATAACATGTTGAAGAGAGATGAAGAATATATACAGTTCTATAGATCAATATACACAAATGTACAGATCGATATAATTTTAAAGAATATAACATGCTAGCTTTTTATTTTATTTTTGTAACAAACATGCTAGCTAATTTATCTATGCTTTTAAAGAACCCCAAATTTTCCTAAATAAAGTCTTATTCATAAAATATGTGGTTACTGAATACAGTCTCATTAATCAAATATGTGGTTACTGAGTCTATATTATAACTACATAATGTTCTCTTGCAATGATTCAACACTTAAACTAGTCAGATCTGCTATATCAGAACTGTACTCTTATCATGTTTGAGTTGCATTAAAGCATTGATCTATATTGACTCACTAAAACCATGAAGAATGTGAGAATGGCCAATATAGAATTTTAGATATATATATATATATATATTCATGTATAATCACCAATAAAATTGATAATGTTTTTTTGACACATATAGAGAGTATCTTCAGTTTGTATATGTGCATATCCATAATTATCATATGTATAGATTGGCTACTTAAACAAGAACAGTGACTTATGAAATATGATAGTGATCTATCTATCTATGGATACTAAAAAACTATAATGAATTAGTCTCAAGTTTAGTCGTTTAGTTTGAAAATCTTACAACAATAGAAAAAAAAATAAACTTAATAAATAAATTAAATTTAAGATGTATAAGGGAACTTCTGTTTTATTTCCTTTTTAAAATTCTCAAAAAATACCTTGATAAATATTTAGGGTTAAAAACATATCTATACGAAAGTAATATCATAATCCCTACAATATTATCTAAGATATAATAGGTTAAGTAACCTGTTGAATGAAATAAATCGAATTTTAAAACAAAAACTTCTAAATCATAGCTTATCATTTGCTTA
This sequence comes from Eutrema salsugineum, assembly GCF_000478725.1. Lineage (NCBI taxonomy): Eukaryota > Viridiplantae > Streptophyta > Magnoliopsida > Brassicales > Brassicaceae > Eutrema > Eutrema salsugineum. The sequence goes on from NW_006256342.1 coordinate 9,604,869, forward strand.
TTTTAATGTGTATCAAGTTATACATGTAGTTTGTTTGGGATTGAATACTCTTATTGAACACTATAAAAGGAACATTTATATAATTCAATATTGAATGTGTAGAAAAACCTAAAAGGATATAGATATTCTAATTTGGAATGCGCCAAGCCAAACGCATTTCTTATCGATACATGTAACACATGAATATTTTTGTAGCAAATAACCAGACACAAACTCAAAAATTAACACACTATACCACCATTTTAACCAGAACTTAATTAGACAATTGGGTTCACAAAGTTATTTAAAAGTATAAGGGTCAAAGTAATAATTTTATTCCCTTCACTTTCAAGACCAGGCCTATTTCGATATGAGCATATATAAAGATTTAAGAAATAATTTAAATTGTAAGTTAAAATGATATTTCCAAAAAAAAAAAATTGAATAG